>NC_053160.1:63888974-64041474 GCF_016835505.1 Polypterus senegalus | reverse complement strand
AGAGTAATATATTACTCTACCAAGACAAAACAATACAGTAGCTGTTTTTTTGCCACCACCTGTCCAATTTACGGCCCTTCTCATCAACCTGCATCCAGCCCTGCTAACAGGTTCTCCAACTTGCAAGGTTGGTGACAGGACTGGCTCTGCAGCCACTGTAGCAGACACTCACACTGTTCCATTCCATTTAAACTACTGTGGTGCTGAGGTATCACCCATTATACAGCTGCACTCGAATCCTAATTTGGGATCCTGAGGTGGTTTGTCGTGTGGTGTCTGCGGCAATGCGCTGTATCAGTGCATGCTACCAGCCTCATGAATTCAGAAATGTTTCACAGCCAGGCATGCAGAAGCATTAACATAAAGTCACTTCCCAATTGGGCAATGAAAAGTGAAGGACAGAATTGGCTTATACAACTTCTTATACTTGAACAACTCAAGCCGACTGCACCTGATTTCTTTTATTTTTGGCATGTCAGTAAACATTGGGAGCCCATAATACACTTGACTCATGTTGGATTATTTCTTATACTTTGAGAATAACAACATTATTCAAGAACTTTCTCATGAATTTGTGGAATTGTCTGTAAAGTCGTGATGCTCTGTGAAGCAGACTTATTCTGACACTTTGAGGAAGGCCTGTAATCTCTGGCTTGTCCAGAATGGCTGCAGCACATTAGTTATGGGTATTCATTTCAGTTAGTATGTAAGTGAGAAGCCAGATCTTGATGTGAATTTCACCTTTCTTCTGCTGCATTGAAAATTCCTATCAAGGTTTGTTTTATTTTCCTTTGGTGATAAGAATGGTTTAAAAATTGGCATGCCCTGAGCATGGCAACATGTTAAAAAAGAATGATACTATGATAAGAGGTCCATGCTGCAGTGCAGTTATTAAATAATTGTATCCCAGGCAGTGTGGGCTCCACTCGTCCAAGGGTGTGAACAAGTGCTCTTTGCACCGGGGTTGATTAGGGTGCTTGGCTGATCGCAGATACACATGCAAAGGCAAGCGGATCAGTCAGGTGCCTCAGTCACACCTCAGTGGTAGCAGCGTATCATACCTGCACCTAATCAGGCCATATAAACAGGAGCCTGCATGGGACAAGGGAGGAGCAGAACAGAGAAAGAAATTGGAAGATACAATGAAAGGAAGGGGGGTTAAACAAAAGGAAAGAGAGGGAAGGGTATGAATAGTTAGAGCCGGTGCAAGACAAAGAGGAAGATGATGAGCAGGAAAGTGAGCCCTGGAGGAGCATGTGGACCGTACTCGAGGGGGTTGTGGGTCACTCCTGCCCTGTAGGGTGCTCAACAGTGCTTGGTGTTGGTTCCCTCAGACATCAAGGGCCTGACAGCAGGGACACGGCCCAGGATTAAGGCTTGTCTGACGTCTCCTTGTGCTGCAAGATCCAAAGAGGGAAAGCCGGTGAGGCGGTGGATTTTAGAGAGGAATCTCTGTAGCTTGGATTGTGTTTAAGAACATGGTTTTACTGCCCAGGATTTTTAATATCATTTTAAAATATAATTTATTGGGCTTGTTTTTAACTTTCATGTTCGCTTGTTTTATGGAGTATTTTATTATATCTATTTATTTATTGAAATAATTTGATACACTACACTATTTGTTTTTTTTTTGGTTGGATTGTAATAAAAGCACTTGATACTTTATGCACCAAACCCTTGCTGAATGTGTGTGTCTTCTTTTGTCCAGTTCATTTTAGTTCATGACTATCAATGATTTCAGGTTTAAGGGAAGTGACAAGAGAGTGTGGAGTGACCCAGACCGTTACAGATACTGATACAGCACCTACATTCAATAATGCACCTCAAGAGTAGACAGTGCAAAAAGAGTTCCAACTTTATCCTTTTACTCACAAAATATGACTATAAATTAACTAGCAAACACATACCTTCTTACAGCAACCCCATGGCATATGAGACATATGCCAACAGAATATCTCAAAATAACAGTTGCATTCACCGGGCATTTCAAAATAATTGTTGCTTCATACAATACATCAAAACTATCCATCAATCTTCAATTTTTTTCTTGTCATTGCTTTCTAAATATGTTATAAAAACAAGTTCATAATGTGCAGCGCAGTGACACAGTGGTTAGTATAGTGGGCCTGGTAGGAAAAGAACTGGGCTTCTGTGTCTGACCTACTTTGGAAACATGAGCTAATCGCTTAAATTGACAGCTGAAAACATATAAATAAGCAAACTTTCAACATACCCATAAAACACCTTAGAATGGCGTTTATTACAGAGGGTGTAATAAAGATTTTTTATTTGTTCGCCGTCTATGTGTAATATGCTGATTCTCCACATACCTGCGTTTGTCACTGCAGTATTTCTTCCTTATCCCAGAGTCAAACAGGTTAGTTTAATCTCTTAAACTGACGACTGAAAACATATAAATGAGCATTAATTCAGCATATCAGTAAAACACCTTTGGATGGTGTTTATTATAGAGGGTGTAATAAAGGTTGCTTATTTGTTCGCTGTCTGTATGTAATCTGCAGATTCTCCACATACCTGAGTTTATTACTCCAGTATTACTTCCTCATCCCACTCATGCAGGTTAGTTTAATTAGGCTGGCAGTGTATGTATGTGTGTGCTCTGCATTGCATCAATGTCTCTTCTATGACTAGTTCCCTCCTTATGCAAAGGGGTGCTAGATAAGGTGACAATGTGTGATGGTCCGTTTTGGCTCCATGGCCCTTAGCAGCATGAACCTAGAACCATCGCATTTGGTGCCAGCAGTGGGATAAGCCAGAGGAGGTGAGAAACAAAGAGTGAAAGAACAGCTAGAGAATTTGATGTCTGACTTTTTGAAAAGATCCTGTGCATCTAAGCCTGAAGCAAGGACTTATTTGAATGTTGAGCTTTTAATGGACTATTAAGTTATTGTATTGTTTAAAAATGTTCTTATTCTTTTATTGTCCTATTTTTACAAAGGGGCTTGGGTTTGGTTTTATATTGGGGTTTTAGTGCTTTTAGTGTAGTGCAGTGAGGCCATATCACAAACCTTGGCTACTAATTTCACTGGTTTGGGTAGATTGTGCAATTGGCAGTTTATGGGGGCAGTGGGTTTGAAGAGAGGTTGTTTGGGGTGCTTGGCTGATCGTGCATTCATGTGCAAATGCGAGCGGATCAGTCAAGTGCTTCATTCACACCTCAGAGCTGGCGATTGCATGATTGGGAGAAGAAAATGGACTTATAAATGAAAGAAAGTCAAAGTTTAAAAGGACCTTAAAAAGAGAAGGGAGGACTGGATCGAGGAGGAGTGGAGGCAGGCAGCTAGGAAGAGAGCCAGAAGAGAGGAGTGTGTGGCCACCACTCAAGAGTGGACTGAGGGTTACTGCTGCTGGGCGATTTGGGGAGCAGAAGGCCTCCTGCAGAATGCTGAGGAATGGCAGTGAGAGACAAGACAGCAAATCTTGGTGTGGTGCCTTGAAGATGCCAGTTGACTGGCAGTGAGGACCTGCACTCAGTTAAAGGGTTGGTTGTGCCCGTCATAAGAATGAATCCTCAGGCTGCAGCATCCCATTCAGGGTAAGCAGAAGAGACAACAGTTTTTAGAAAGATGCACTGTGGCTCATGTTTGTTTTAATGGATGGATAGATTCCTGCAATGGATTTTAACCTTATTTTTATGGATCTATTTATTGTTATTTATTTTGACTTTTATTCTCTACACATCAACCGTTTTTATTAAGAGTATTTATTTTTTGAAGAAGCACTGCACTTTGGACACTTTATTGTTTGTAAATAAAGCACTAAGCACTTGCACTTGCTTCTTGCTGACTGTGTCTGTCCTCATTTGCCTGGCTCATCCTCATTTTCGTTATCAGTGGTTCCAGGTTCAAGTTGCCAAGGGCTGTGGAGCCAATCCAGACTGTCACACAATACTGCTGTGATTCTATCATTGGAGTGAAGTCTGTCTAAAAAAAAAAGATGGATGGAGCTTTAGCGTGTCAAACATTCTGCAAATGGAAACCATTTAGCTACCCTGTAACTTTTTATCTTCACATTTTGTTAACCATCAACCAGCTAAGAAAGAGACCATTAAAAACTCAGAATCATAAAAATGCAGTATGAGTAAATTTAGACAAGGAAACTTAAGCGGTACAATGAAAAAAATGCCATGACAAACTGTGATGCACTTCCTTTTGAACTTGAGACGGCATCATTTCAGTTGTTGAGGAACCGACCTTTGGTTAACTCTTGAGCTGACATCAAAGAGGAGCATGGCTTAGCGACACAGTTTGCACATTGTGAGAATCATAACACAGACAAAATTAATCTCTAAGTGTGTCTCATGCTGAATAAAACTGACTTCAAATAGTGATATGTTTCCCTTTATAGCACTCTGGCAGCTGAAGCGGCAGTCTGGACCTGGCAACAGATTTCTTATATTCCTCCTGCCTATCATCTTTGCTAATGAAACTGAAAAATGAGGAAAGAATTGTATGTGCTCCACATTGTTCTCAGGTTAGGCTCATATACTATAAGGATTAAAAGACACCACTGATGTACTTATGTGAATGTGTTCCTAGCAATTTCAATTTTCCTATAAAAATTCAAAAAGAGTGTTTCTTTCCAGTCTCTGTATTCAAATCCACTCTTAGCGCTCTATGCAAGATGCAAAACTGCGACTGTGTCTGCTCACACTGTAGGCCTCTTCACTTAGGAAGAGCAGAAGTGAGGCCAACATATTCATTTTCAAAATATTCTTTCTCCTTCACAACCCTGCAGATTATGTAAAATGATATACAGTAGCCTAAATAATATAACATTCTCAAACCTGCTTAATCCAATTTAGAGACATTGGGTCTGGAGCCTACCCTGACAGCACTTGGTGCAAGACAAGAAAGCACTGGACAGGGTACCCGTTCTTTACAGGGCCCACTTACATACATATACCCACAATCACACTCATACAGGGCCAAATTAGAATCAGCTCTTAATCTTACCTTTATTAACCATTATTACCTTATTTACCTTATTAATCAAATATAACAAATGTTTGGAGTTGTTGGAGGAGAACTGGAGTACTTGAAGTAAAACCCATACAGGCACTAGAAGAATGTGCAGATTCCTCCAAGACATGTCTATTGATGGGATTTAAACTCTGGATGCTGTATTTATTGTTTGTATTTATGCATAAGTTACAATGATTTCAAATTAAAAATACATGAAACTGAGGCTCATGCAATGTTTTAGACAACCAATTCATAATAAATAAGGTGCTACTTATTGCTATCATAAAATGCAATCATTTTTAAGTGGGGGGGGCTAATGATTAATGAAGGACTAGCTGTGCTATCTGAGATGGAGTGAAATTTAAGTAATCAGCAAAAGCTTCAGCATTAATATCTGCAGTGCACCATGCAATGTATATATCTCTGTCATATGCCATTTGTTGTAGGAATTGTAAAAGAAGTATCAATATGTGTGATGCGCCATCTGTTGGAAAAGCAAAGGCAATGCATTTTATTATTAAAAATGTTTATGATGCGCAATGACGGAGACATAGAAACCGGATGGACACACAGACACTTATCCTTTTATTAAGGTGGATTTACTATACTTATTACTTGAAAAATAGTTCTAAACAAGTTTGCAGTTAATTTTCAAGTGAAAATTGTATTCATCCATTTTCACAATCTACTTAATCCAAGTCAGGGCTTACACATCAGCATTATAGGGACCAAGCAGAAAAAAACCTATGGATGGAGATTTCAGTAACCAATAATTTAAGAAACTAGTTGGATTTTATGATATCTTTAACCAGCTGTAGTATGTTCAATCATATTTATTTAGTAACTGTTAGCTTGTGCAGAGGAGAGACGTTGGGTATATTGTGGAAAAGATGTTAAAGATAGAGCTGCCAAGAAAAAGGAAAGAGGAAGACCCAAGAGGTGGTTTATGGATGTGGTGAGAGGGGGCATGCAGGTGATGGGTGTGATATAGCAAGATGTAGAGGACAGGAAGATATGGAACAAGATGATTCGTTGTGCCATCCCCCAAACAGAAGCAGCCAAAAGAAGAAGAAGAAGCATAAATACTGCTGATTTCAAACTTGCCACCGTAAAATATGACTTCCAGACCATTTGTGAGTATATGACATCAGTTCTGGATACTAGAGACACACAGCGCATGCAGTAGGTTATCCAAGCTATCACAGACTATAAGACCAGACCACCTGTTTGCAGTGGTGATGCCTCCCTTTCAGATCTTCTAAATAACTTCTATGCATAGTTTGATGCCCTGAACAACATACCTATATAGATGTTCATCCCTCCTCAGGAAGAACAGGTACTGTACTAAGCTTGTCCACTGTTGATGCAAGAACTTTCTGAATGTAAACCCATGCAAAGCTGCTGGACCAGACAACATACCTGGCCCAGTGCTCAGTCAATGTGCATACCATCTTTATAGATATTTCATCATTTCCCTGAGGCAAGAAGTTGTCCCCAGGAGCTACAAAACCACCACCATCATACCCTGCAGAAGAAGTCATCTGTCTCTTGCCTCAAAACCTATTGTCCTACAGCTCCCACACCTGTCATCATGAAGTGCTTCAAGAGGCAGTCTTTGGTCACTTGAAAACCCGGTGTCTCACATCACATGATCCTATTACTACTGCATTTCCTATTACTTGAACCGTTCCACAGAAAATGCAATATAATCCACTCTTCATCTGGCCCTGTCCCATCTAGACAAAGAGACACTTATATTAGTATGCTTTTGATTTACTTCAGTTCAGTTTTCAAAATTATCATCCCTTAGAAACCAAAGTTGTGTCTGCTAGGCTACAATACTTTCCTAAGAAACTGGATCTTGGTCTTCCTGACAAAGAGACCCAAGACAGTCTGAAAACACCATCTCCAGTTCTATCACACTGAGCACTGGTGTCCCCCAGTGCTGTGAACTCAGCCCACTTCTGTTCACTCGGTTGACTCACAATTATACTGCTGTGTATAGCTCTAACACCATCAATTAGTTTGTGGATGACACAACAGTGGTAGGCCTCATCAGCAATAGGGATGGGAGAGCTTACAGAATGGAGATACGACAATTGGGGGACTGATGCAAATGCAACAATTTGTCTCTTAATGTGGGCAAGATGAAAAATTTAATGTTGACTTCAGGAAGACCCATACTGTTTACACCCCACTGTATATCAGGGGCTTCAAATTCCTTGGTGTGCATCTGGCAGCTGATCTCACTTGGTCAATTAAAACAATCTCCATATTGCCATGAAGGCACACCAGAATCTTCGCTTCCTTCAGTGGCTGAGTAAGGCAACAAGCCTACCTCCCCTCATTTTCACCACATTCTGTAGAAGCACCATCAAGAGAGTTCTGCATCATTTTCTGGTTTGGGATTGCACCTCAGTCCTGGGGAATGTTATTTCATGCCACTGTATACTACAATACTGTTATTTGATGGCATGACTCTAAAGCCACTTGACTGGACTAGCATGGTGCCATGTAGCGCACATCAGTTTCATCAAAAAGGTAAACACTATAATACAAAATGACAATAGACATTAAAGTAAGTAAAAATATAAGTGTAAAAGTTCATTTTCTTATGTATGTGACTTTTCTCACTGCACTACAATCACCTACTACAACCCCATGCTCTGATGTTAGGTTTAGGTGTGGCTCTAAATTGTTCTTGTGTGTGTGTGAAGGTGACCTGTCATAGACAGGCATTTAATTAAACTGTGGTTCATGGTTTGTGCTTGATATTTTACAAGAAAACAAAAGGGATAGCTGGGCAAATGAAACATGCCTGGCAGGAAGTGTGGCATAGTGTGTAAAAGTCTTTGGACCTCAAATCCTGAGATTGTGGGTTCAAATCCAGCTATTGACACTGCATGATTATGAGCGAGTCACGTAACCTGCTTGTGCTTGAACTGGAAAAATCAAAAGAAGTGTAACAAATTGCAACTCAAATGTTGTAAGTCATCTTGGATAAAGTCATCAGCCAAATATGTAAATGTGTTCCTCTGTTATTTTTAAAATATGTCAGAGACAGGATGCAATGGAAAGCTGGTTAACAGTAAATAACACACAAATATTAGGTGCTTTTTTATGCAAATACTGACAGAACCAGTTCACTAGTAGTGTTTCAGAAAAGAGCGGTTTTGTGTACATTCAGATCTTTATGTTAATCACACAAGGTAAGTAAGAACTCACGAGCCATACTTTATGAAATAACATGTTTCATAAAACGTCTATTGCTTTACTTTAAGCACACAATTCCATAGAGCTGCGGGTTGTTCTCTTAATTCATTTTTCTTCCTAATTGGCTTCTACTTCAATACTGTATCTTCCTTGTTTCTACTAGTATTGTAACAATATATAAATTCCCATCACACCATACTTATTTTTACATTGAAACTTGTTCTAATTTCTTCCATTATGTTTTAGTGTTTTAAGTCATTACCTAAACATGATAATGCAGGTGGAAATGACACTGAAGCAGCTGCTTCTCTCTGGCAAACAATGCCTGTTTAGCCTGTGTAGCCTGTATCTGCTTTTTTAACTGATACATTTAGAGTCAATTAATGAATACTGATTGCAAACAAAGCTATTTCTTCCGTTCCTCTT
This sequence comes from Polypterus senegalus, assembly GCF_016835505.1. NCBI lineage: Eukaryota > Metazoa > Chordata > Cladistia > Polypteriformes > Polypteridae > Polypterus > Polypterus senegalus. The sequence goes on along the minus strand of NC_053160.1, from coordinate 64,032,850 downwards.
TGATGTTCTGTTTATATTTATATACGTCAGTTTTATTCTGCCTGTTTTCCATAATGGGGGTCATAGAGTCACTCTTGTGCCTCACACTGTTTTGGGTCTTTCATCCAAAACCCTAAGTTGAAGGTTATACTGAGTAAACAATTACAGCTAGTTGGTGCATGCCTAAAAAGTGAAACTTGGGCCCAAAGAAGCATTCAATTTTCTGAACCTGTTTTTGTTAATTATAAAGTTGCTGGGAGCGAGATCCAAGACAGAACTAACCTGATTCTTTTTTTATTTCAAGGCACACATACATAAATTTGTTCTTGTTCACACTAGGCTGTTGTAAAGTTGCTAATTAGTTGGTGTAAATTGGAGCACCCAAAGAAAGTTTACATCATTCAATCATTTTTCTTACTATCTCACTAAGTTAACTAGCTTAGGTGCTCACTGAGACTTATATTCACCTCATCTCATCTCATCTCATCTCCTCATCCACTTTTCAGCCCAGACTTCCCTACCCCCAGCTACAGATTCCAGCTCTTTTCTGGAGGAATTCTCAGGCATTCCCAAGGAAGCTGAGAGTTATCATCCCTCCAGCGTGTCCTTGGTCTGCCACTGGGTGTCTTGTCCAATGGGACATTCCCAAAACAGTTCTAAAGGGAGCCGCCCAGGAGGCTTTCTTACGACATGCTCAAACCACCTCAGATGGTTCTTCTTGATTTGGAGGAGCAGTGGCTCTACCCTGAGGTTCTCCCAAATTGCTGAGCTTCTCATCCTATCAAGGAGTGTCAGCCCAGCTTCCCTGTAAAGAAACCTCATTTCTGCTGCTTGTACTTTTGATCTCATTTTTTCCATCATTACCCAGAGCTCATGACCATAAGTGCTAAGTGCTGACAGAGATGTTGATCAGCTGGTAAACTGAGAGCTTTGTCTTTAGACTCAGCTACCGCTTCACCACCACAGAACAGTACTACGCCTGCAAAGCAGCTACTGCCAATTTAATCTGCTTATCAACTTCACATTCCCTTTTTCTGTCATCTTGTGAACAAGATCCCAAGGTACTTCAACTCCTCCACTAAAAGCAGTCGTTTCCCCCCTCACCTGAGAGAGAGAGAGAGAGAGGATCTACTCTTTTCCAAGAAAGAACCATGACCTCCGACTTGGATGTGCTAATAGTCATCCTAGCCACTTCAAAATCGGCAACAAATCACTCAAGTGCAAGCTGAAGATCACCGTCAAATGGCAACAGAAGGCTAACCCTAAACTCCCCAACTAGACACCATCACATTCCTAACTGCTCCTTGATAACCTGTCCATGCAAACTACAAACAGGAGTGTGACAAGACACACAAGCTGACTGGTGTATCCATACAAATAACAAACTTTTCCCGTAACTTCATTGAGGGAACCCTCTTGTCCACCGAGGAGAACTCCAATTGCATGACCCTTAGCCAGGAGCTTATGAGTATTCCTACACCTGCCTAAGTCCTTTCATATATATGAACTCCAGAGTAGAAGAGAGACCACTTATAATCAGAAGTTTGGTTTCAGAACCCATGCTATGTGTGGTGGTCACACTGACTATATTCAGCTGATACTTCTCACCAGAGAGATAATGTTCCATGTTACCAGAGCTAATCTCCATTGCCAAGGTCTAGTTCATCTTGGTCTTTTATGCCTGTGCCTGCCACTAAACTGGCAATGCACAATGCCCTCGATCTTCATCTTGCAGGGGGTGAAAGGAATACCACGAGATGGTCCCACATCACCAGCAAGGCTGGGTTATGTGGGTTACCTGACTACCAGGTACTTGTCAATGAATGCCACCTCCAGGCTTGGCTCTAGGAGTGGGTCCCTGTAACCCAACCTGGACAGGGTATACTGTTTTTAAATTAATACCTTCATGTGGATTATTATAAACCATTTTCTGTCTAAATTTTCATCCAAGCCTGTTCACCAAAGAAGAACCTAGCAGGTGCATAAAGCTCCAGATGACCTAGCTCAAGCATCTCTAAGGTGCACAAGCCCAAGCACCATGTCAAGGTGAGGATCCAGGGTGGAGCTTTACATTCAACAGTTTTAAAATTGGTTCTGAAATAGAAAATAAATAAATGCACCAGTCCAATTCTGCTGCAATGTTGAGACTGTACAAATAGCTGCCACTGGCACAGTTTGACATGATCATCTTGTTTTTTTTTAATTAATGTCCTAATGGGTCCACTTTATTAAACTGAGTATCAGAGATTTAAGGAAGGTAGAGAATCAGGTGTCAAAGAAATGTGTTGTTTGATTGACCATTAAGTTCAAGTGAATCAATGGCAAAATTTGCAATGTATCAGATTTCTCAAATGCTAAGCTAAGCTAGGTTTGGACATGCATACTACAAACCATGCTTCCATCTTTTACAACAGGGCCATCATCATGTCACATCACACCTAGAAAATGCACTGTTAAGTCCTGAAGAACTGAATTTTATTATCAATGGTTCACTAAATTAAGCAAGTCACGTCAAGTAGCATTACTGTCATACCATAACATAAAGGGGCATGAAATAAGTTTCCCCAGGCCCATGATACAACATGTACATAAACAGAGGACATGTGCAAGACAAGTAAAGAACTATACTATACTATAAATGGATAGTAGACAAAGGAATAAAAATAATAATTTGAAATTGATAGCAATAAATAAATAAAGCAACTAGTAATAGAAACAACACTTGAAACAAGTATAACAAATATATTGCATATAAATAAGCTAATAGGAGCATATCTGAGGGCGGAGGGGCTGCACACAGCTCAGAATCTGGCCGGCCAAGGGGTATAAGATGTTGCAGAACCTGGCAGAAGTGGGAGGAGTGGGAGCAGTCCTTCACAATGATATACTCTTTCTAGATGCAGCAATTTATAAAGATTTTTTAATGCTCTGTCAGACTAGGGGTTGGCGCTGTCATCTGATCCTTTCTCCTTTTCTCCCTCAGCAAACCAGCCGAAGAACATGCCTTCCCATAACATCAGCACCAACCCACTCACTAATGATATCCTACCCATTCCAGAACCCACCTACTGAAGACCTCATTTCCCATTACAGCCACCGTGATCCATCCCCTTCCTGTTTCAGTAATATTTAAGAATCCAGACACACTCTATTACAGGACAAGGTCACAACAGAACATGAGAATATTTCATCAGAACTGAAACAGCAAGACACAATGTGAATTCCTGGTTACTTTATATTGCTTTCCCTAAAAACTAGACTTATTTGCAAATGTTTTTGAATTGAGTTTTTTGCAAATCTTGAAAATTTGAGTGCTATATGATGTCTACGTAAAACCTTGCTAAAATATGCAAAAGATGAAAGCAACATCACTGATTTGTATTAGTCTGACTTGGTATCTTTCATCTGTGTCACTCCTATTCCAATATTATTTAAGCAACCATTCTCTAAATTTTGTCTTCCTTATTAAAAAAGCACCTTCTGTAATCAAAAAAATGAAAAGGTTTTTAATGGTCTATTGACTACAGAAAGATAAAATTTTAACAAGCCATTGTTTTCCTTGAATAAAAAATGCAGTGAAACTATTTTGGTGCAGTTATAGTGAAGAATTATTAAGAAAATCCTTACAATTAGCAGACAGCAATGAAGATGCCTGCACTGATTTCTATTTTCATTATGGGCTGTGAATTGAAAATAATTTAGTTGGCAAAGTAGGAAGCTCAGGATAATGAAAGTCCATAGGCGTTGTTTCCTTTCTGGTATCCTATTTGCTAAGCTCCATAGGTGGAGAGGAAACCATTTGTTGGTAGACAAAATAAAAACAGCTTTGGTCCTGGCATAAAAATGATTCAGTATCATCAGAGGGAGAGAGAGACATAGAACTGTCTGTCTGGAACAGAAATTAGCGGAAAGAGGATATTGAAGTGGGAAGTAGATAGGAACGGATTAAACAGAAAAAGAATGAAATGTCTTTTGATCATAAATTTTCAAAATGTTAAATAAACACAAGATGACGAAAAAGTCTGTGATATTTTATAAGTAACTGTATTCTTTCATTTATTTAAAAGGTAATTTGGTCTACATTTACATCCTAATAAGACTCAGCTTAGCAAATAAAATGCATATAATTTATATTTATTGAACACAGTGATCCACTATTCACTGTCTTAATCAGTATAAGTATCCTCCACTCAGAAGAACCAAACAGCACATCTACTAATCTCTCCTCTTCTTCCAGCTCAAGAATAGGGGAGGTGCCCTCAGAACAATACTGATATCACTTCCTGGGCCTACTGGAAGACCCGCCCTTCCAACCCCATCCCAATATAATAAATGCGATGACCAGATGTTGACATTTATTTTTGGACCCGTGAAAAGGAGCTACACTAGCTTAAAGAAATATCACAGATTAAAGAGCATAGAACAGCGACTGAGATTCATGGCTAGTTTTGTTGGCTTATTTTTAGCAGCGTTGCTAATAAAGGGGGATGTTAAGGAAACACCAAACGTTATCTTGTCATGTCTCATTCCTTTCACACCATCCATTTACAGTACTAACCTACAAATCCAGTTATTGGGTTTTGTAGAACAAGTGAGTATCCTGGCAGCATTACAGCCAATGCAGAAAATAAAATTTTGAGATGCCAATTAACTTAACCTGCATGACTTTGTTAATATTGAAGAAAATGCAAAAAACTCAGAAAAAAAATATATACAACTAGGTCAAACCAAGTCTCCTATAGCTGTTTGGCAGTATAAATAATCACTATGGCACCCCTTGACAAGCATTTAAATTGGCACCAAAACTAGCTGAATATGACAGATGTTCTTTTTTTTTAAAATAGCAAAGTGCTGTTTATTCAATGAAAAAAAAGACAAACAGGAAGCCAGGCCAACTGCAAAATTAACCTTTTTCTTAAAAATGTACATTTGTAAGTCAGCTCAGTTTTTACAGTGTCCATTAATATCCTTGTGCAGCCACTGGGTGAGAAGTGGGATCAGAAAGTGTACTATTTCAATTCACTCACACTCTGTATTCTCTTTTAAAATATCGTATCACACTGGGGGGTTAGGAGGCTAAAGAAAGGTCAGGCCACCCAAAGAGCAGCATGCTATTAGTAATAATGCTCAGTGAGTGTCTGAGGAAAGACATTTTTAAAAAGTGAAGAAAAACATTCTATTATGTATGTGCCAATACTTTGCATGTCTAAATTCAACAGTCATTTAAGATGAGATTATTTTCTTAATGTTTATGTCTAGTCTCAGGTAGCTTATAGGGACAGTGCAATGTCTTCACTCGATTCCATGTCTAGAAAGCAAATGTTCTTTGTGTAAAATACACTAATGTTGTAAGTTTAACGACAGTGTGAGAGTCCTGGATTCAAACTAAATTTGTGCTATCACAGGATATATTGTGCTATAAGATGTTCTGTCAGTCAGCATTTGAGTGATTCCTGCCTGTTGTGATGTGAAATTTTGCATACAAGTTGATAAATATTTTGTATGTTTTTATTTGTAACTTAGACAGAGCAATGTAATATTTGTGTTACATTATTGATAATAACAGCAATGGTTTGATGGTTTAAGAACCCCTCCTAATATGATGTTGGAGACCTTCTGTGACAAGACTCTGAAGGTTGCTGAGGGTTGTGTTGGTGTTACCTGTGTTCCCAGAAGGAGGTGTTTCATCTTGCAGGACACCCTGAATATCATCGAGAGGAGTCGCAGTGCACGGCTCAATGGCAACTCTGGTCTGTATCGGGAACTGAGAAGGATGGCTGCGAGGGTTCTGAGGGCAGATAAAGAGGCATTTGTTAGAAGAATCTGTGAGCAAGTAATACACCATCTGTGGTCTAGTGACCCACGTCCTGCTTACAGTGGAATCGAAGCATTATGCACATCTGAATCTGCTTCTCAGAGAGTCACACTCAGGGCAACTGATGGAACAGCCCTTACAGATGACACTGCAGTTGTAACCCACTGGGCTAGCTACTTTGAGCAGTTGTTCAAAGCTGATACTCCAGCCAGGATGTTGGATATCTCTGGGTCCACAGTTCTTGAGGCTGATCCTCCAATTAGCTGTGAACCACTCAATCTCATTGTAGCAAGTACCAAGTGGCTAGTTTGGGGAGGAAAGACTGCAGGGATCTGTGGTATCTGGGGTGAACTTCTCCAGGCAGGTGGTAAGGCTGTCCTCTTGGCATTGCAAACAATCTTTGCTTCCATTTGGGAGACTGGCATCATCCCAACTGACTGGAAAATGAGACTTGTAGTCCCTATCTGGAAAGGGAAGGGTGATCGCCTGGATTGCAGGAACTACAGGGGGATAACACTGCTCTCGGTGCTGAGTAAGGTCCTTGCTAGGGTCGTCCTCAATAGGATCTGTGATCACTTGCTCACCTACCAGCGACTGGAACAGTCTGGTTTTACACCTCAGAAGTCTACCATTGACTGCATCCTAGTACTGAGGGTTCTCATGGAGCACAAACGCGAATATCGGCAGAGTTTCTTTGCAGCCTTTGTCGATTTTCGTAGCGCGTTCAACTCAGTTGATGGAGCTGCCCTGTAGGACATTCTGAGGGTTCACGGGATCCCCTCAAGGTTGTTGGATATCATGACCGGCCTGTACACTGGTACTGTGAGTGCTGTGCAGAGTGGAGGCAGAACCTCTGTGTTTTTCCCAGTTGATTCTGGAGTTCATCAGGGGTGTGTTGCTCCTACTCTGTTCAATGCTTGTATGGACTGGCTGTTGGGCAAGGTCATGGGGTCCAGCGGCTGTGGGGCATCTGTTGGTGAAGAAAGATTCATGGATCTTGACTTTGCTGACAATGCTGTGATCTTCGCTGAGTTAATGGAGGCTCTGATTGAGGCACTCGAGAGACTGAGTGAGAAGTCTGAGTGTCTGGGCTTGCGAGTGTCCTGGATAAACACCAAGATCCAAGCCTTTAATGACCTCTTGGGCACAGCCATCAGCAGTGTGTCTGTTTGTAGAGAGACGTCGAGACGTTTATTTACCTTGGCAGTGACATTCATGTATCTGGTGACTCTTCCTATGAAGTCAGTAGACAGACTGTAAGAGCATGGGGCATCATGAGGTCACTGGAAAGAGGTGTGTGGTGCTGCCGATATCTATGTAAAAGGACGAAAGTCCAAGTCTTTAGAGTCCTGGTGCTTCCTGTCTTGCTATATGGTTGCGAGACATGGACACTATCCAGTGACCTGAGATGATGACTGGACACCTTTGGCACTGTGTCTCTCCGGAAAATCCTTGGGTACTGTCGAATGAGCGATTGCTCATGGAGTCCCAAATAAGGCACATTACCTGCATTGTGAGGGAGGGTCAGTTACGGCACTAAGGCCATGTGGCGCGTTTCCCAGAGGGTGATCCAGCTCGTAAGATCCTCATTGTTGGGGACCCAAGTGGCTGGACCAGGCCAAGGGGTTGCCCATGTAACACCTGGCTGCGGCAGATCGAGGGTCATTTCTAAAGGGTGCGACTGGACTGCATGTCTGCCTGGGAGGTTGCCAACCGGGATCCCGAGTTGTTTCATTGTGTAGTGGGTGCGGCAACACATTGTACCAGTGCATGCTGCCCAACTTGACTTGACTTGACTTGTTGGGGGAATTGCCTCAAACAAGTTTGGTAAGTGTTTCTCTGCTAAAATCTCTCTCGCAACCCCCACATGAAAACTAGCCTGCCTAACTGCCAAGCTTTACCTTAACATATGGTTTTGAGAGCAGGTGTGAAGGTGTTTTATTCTCCCATTGGTCTGAAGTATGGCTGTTTGAAATTGGCTTTGGAAAAGCCTTTAAGTACCACAATGCCCTATTGGCTCTAGGTGTTGGACAGATAACCTATAAATTTGCTTGCTTTACCTCACCCTCTCTCTCTCTCACTCTCTTACCAAACTGATGAAAGACCATCTCACACACCATGGACTGAAAAAGACAACACAATGAAGAGCACAGCTTGGCAGCCATATTGAGACAGGCATGCGGCCTGTTCTGAAGAAAGTTGATCACAAAATGATGCCTTAACTAGAGACATTTTAAGTAACTAACAAGTCTGTGTGCCACCTGAAACTACACATCACCATTTATCAGGTTGTATAGTTGCCAATATTCAAATGTACTTTGCATATTGTTATTATTTATTAATATTATCAATAATACCTTATTTAAATTGTAACTTAACTCCTGCTTGTCTTTTACTACACCTAATTGCCTTAGGTTATAGATGTAAAAGGGAAGGTGGGGAGAAGTTATATACTATAATACCTTATAAACAGTGGTAATTCTGTGAGATCTGAGGCATTCTGACAAAGGCTACATATTAATCATACAAAAGAGGAAAGTAGAGTAAAATATTACTCTACCAAGACAAAACACTGCCTAGACCAATATCTAATGCTTTGGAGTTATTTTTTTCATATTTTATTAAGTAGCCCTGCTTAGGCTCCATGTTATGATAATATGATGATGGCGATTAAATATGTGCAAACAATGCCACTCCACTAACTTGTACTTATATGTAAAAAACAGTAATGAAGTAGAAATACTGTTTCTGTACCTGAGCATGTTTTGAGAATATTTCTGCCTTATTTGAGTATACATTTTTACGTCTACTTTACCACATTTTCAAATGCAAATGCTACTTTTAGTCTGATATGATTTGCTGGATACAATTTTTACTGAAATTTTAAACCATTAAAAAGTCTGCACAATGTTTTATTCAGTCAGTTATCTAAAATATGGACTTTCCCTGCTTTAGAAAAGTTTACATATTCAAAGAATATTGGTCGGTTTTTAAAAATGCTAATACCGAACCTTCTATACAGTTGTTCAAAGTACACCTTTCTGCAGACTGCAACACGGGGTGGGTCTGGGTGTTTGTGGTAGGGATGGATCCCAGCCTTAGTTATTTTCACAGCTGAAGCAGCAGTGTTCAAATGCTGTCCTCACTGCAGCCTGCTAAACAGGGAGGACTGATCTAAATGCTGTCTTTCACTCATCTTGTCATTTGTGTTTCTCATGTCTTCTCATGTTATTCTAGGCATCATGGCTAACAGGCAGATCGTGAACTAGTTGCAGATCCCACAAAAAAACCTAAAGGCTGTTCGTTTGGATGTGAAACTAGAAATGATAAAGTCTAAGTAAAGAGCTTTAAAAATTATTAAAGTTTGTTTTCATGACTAATGTTATTATTAAATGAATTTGCTCAATTTCCGTGTAGTTCACTGTTATTGTAAACATAAATGAGGGCCATTTTTGATTGCAAATGAACACTTACATTTTGTTTTCATTAAAATAAATTACAACTAGGTGTCTGTGTTATGGAAAAGCACTTTACAAAGGGGTTTTTTCAGGAATGGATTAGCTCCTTGTTAAAGTGAGTACGTACAGCTCTCCTATCACTGTCCACCCCACTGAATTAGGATACAATCTTTAAGATGTTCACTCACAATGGATATCACTGTTTCAAGTTGGAGTTACCTGGCTTATACTTTAGTGATTTTATTATGACTCACACACACAAAGCAGGTAGACCGAATTGTTTTAAGTCGGTTTAAAATGCTTTTGACTATATATAAAACAAGAGGCAGCATGACAGTAGCCCTGCTGCCACACAATAAGGAGACTGGGGGTACAAGTTCCAGGTATTCCCTGCATGGAGTTTGCTGTGCCACCCTGCATAGGATAAGCAGGTTTTGAAAATTGATGAATGGATGTCAATTGGGGACTCGGGAGATATCCTACTTTTACTTGTGCTTAAGTAGAATTAATTCCAAATACTTTAAAACTTGTATTTGAGTAGATTTCGCATGGGCAACTTTGTTTTGTTTTTTACTTGAGTAACTTTTCAGGAAGATATATCCACTACTCAAGTATGGCTATTGAGTACTTTATACAGCACCGTAAAAAACTGAAACTGGAACAAAATTCTGCAATTTATTTTCATAAAAACAAAGGTTTGAAAAATGTCACACAAACCGCTGTCAAGTTACATCCTTTCATTGTGGGATGCCCATTCTTTTCCTGAAAGCACCTAGTCCAGTTTTTGGTTGCTGGAGCAGGAACCTATCCCAGTAGCATTTGGGAGCTGAGCAAAGACTAACACACCCCCAATCTATGTGTCTAAATAAAACAGAATATTATGTAATCTAAAGCCCCACTTACATTTGCTATTGCAATTTTAACTATTTCTTTCTTATTTTAAAGTCGATAGTTCCTACATATTATGCATAAAAAAACAGAGCTGATTAAAGGCTGAAGAGTCTTTGAACAGAAACAATAATTTGGCTTATAGTTTTAACACAATATTCTCAATCTAGCATGATCCAAAGTAGGATTATTGCATGGAGATTGTGGCTATACTGAGAATACCAGATTTAAGGCAGGAACCAGTTCTAGATGGGGTGCCAGTGCACACCTTCTGGTTGTGGGAGAAAAACAGAAGTACTTTTAGACAACTCACACAGAAACACAGGGAGAACATACAGAATCCACACAAACATGTCTAGGATTCAAACTCAGGACAATCGAGCCAGTGCAAAACAATTGCTCGGGTTTTTTATGCATGTATTTATTTATTTACACTTTTTATTTCTGAGCAAGACTACATGAGGATGTTATCAAACATTAGTGGCACAAACAATGCATTTCTTTAACACAGCTGGCAGAGAGGGAAACGAGGATTGACTGTGTCTATGTATTCAAAGAGAACAGAGTCTGTCAGGTCTGTTTTTGTCTGTAAATTTGCTAAGCATTACCAATTTGCAGTTCTTTACTGCAGTCAACTTAAACCTTGAATTAGCAAAAGAATATTAGCTTCTCTTTTTTATGTAACTACCATCTTAAAAACCTTTTACTGTTGGAATGCCTAGAGTGGGACTGTATAATAGGTCTTGACAATCTATAGGACGTTGTAACTTATGCATTGACTTTTGTTCCCAAAAGATTTGTGTCTCTCTAGTATACATACTTTTCTTTCCTCTCCCTGAGTGTCTCCTATGCTCAGTATTTATTATTTTCAGTGCTTTCAAGTCACTATCCATACTGGCTGATGGTTTGGCATTTTGTGGTGCGTGTAACAGCCATATTTCTACAAAGAAGTCTATATGAAAGCATGTTGTTCTTAGTGTCTTATTAGTTGCTGTTGACATTGTATATAGAAATTAACTCTACATTATAATATTAAATATACCCATGGAACCCTGCTCATGGAATCACAAAATTGGACTGAAATTTGTTTTTATTAGCCACTCCATTGTCCATTCCTCACTTTCGCAGTTTGTCTTTAGACACACCACCACATGTGAGTCATCCTAATGCCTTTCCATTCATGGAAATCATAACTACACAACATCATCTAAACCTGTAAGTCCATCTGCTTCTTGACAATAAGTGAATATTCAGTCACTGAATGTTTTGAATTGTTCTTTTTCTTTATGGCGTTTATAACCTTTGCTATGGTCCTTGGATGCTTTATACTTAGTGATTTTAACTGCACTTTAGTTGTCTGATTTTGGATCTTTACTTTGACCAGGTATTTACTCGATGAGCACAATCTTATTTCCACTTGACATTGCCTCTTCGTACTTGGGCTATCATTCACTCTAATCCGAATCCATCCTTTAACATTGTTGCCAGCCACTCTTCTCCTCCCACATTCAACAAAGTTCTCTTTGATCATGAACAGCCCTGCTTCTACCATGGGTGTAATGGTGAGTTCCAAAGAAGTTGTGATATTCAGGGGCTAGGCCTACCACACAGCAACAACTACCTGTCAGCTCCCAGTACTCACCTCCACAACTACAAAAATAAACACTCCAGAATAGTTTATATTCTAAATAGGCCTAATGGGAAGATATAAAATCATGCAAAACTATCAGTGTGCATATTACATACTGTACACCATGTTGCTGAAATCCAAACTGAAAACATAATTATAGCCAAAAAAATTGTTTAAAGCGATAGAAGCTTTTATCTGTCACATTGCCATGTATTATTTTTGTAATATTTAACACTGCATGCTACTTGATACATTACTATTGCAACTCTCTTAAAAAACATATTCTTGGTTTATTTGTGTAGGCTTTAGGTGAGTCCTGTTTAGTGACCCGTATACACGTTTCACTTGCACATTCTTATCTACAGGGTGGGCCATTTATATGGATACACCTTAATAAAATGAGAATGGTTGGTGATATTAACTGCCTGTTTGTGGCACATTAGTATATGTGAGGGGGGAAACTTTTCAAGATGGGTGGTGACCATGGTGGCCATTTTGAAGTCGGCCATTTTGGATCCAACTTTTGTTTTTTCAATAGGAAGAGGGTCATGTGACACATCAAACTTATTGGGAATTTCACAAGAAAAACAATGGTGTGCTTGGTTTTAACGTAACTTTATTCTTTCATGAGTTATTTACAAGTTTCTCTTTGTTTACAGCCATTGACATGTTGCAGAGGTTAACACATGAGGAGCGGATAGAAATTGTGTTGATGTCTGGTGAACGCAGTAACTGGGTCATTGCAGCAGATTTCAATGCAAGACACCCTACGAGACCACCCATCTCCCATGCTACAGTTAGCAAACTGCTTGCTAAGTTTCGTGAAACTGGTTCAGTGTTGGATTTGCCAAAATGTGGACGCATGAAAACTGTCACTAATGAAGAAACATCAGTGGCTGTCCTAGCTTCATTCAGCAAGAGCCCATAGCGTAGCACTCGCCGCATGTCACTGGAGAGTGGCATTAGTCGAACATCCCTTCGGCGGATATTAGCTACTCACAAATGGCACCCTTACAAACTCCAGCTACTGCAGCATCTCAACAAGGATGACCCAGATCGGTGCACTGAATTTGCAGAATGGGCAAAACAAAAATTGGAACAGGACCCTCAGTTTACGCAGAAGATTTTGTTCAGTGATGAGGCAAACTTTTATGTGAATGGTGAAGTTAACAAACAAAACCACCGCTATTGGTCTGACACTAACCCACATTGGATAGATCCCTCCAAGACTGTTGGAACAAAAAAATTGATGGTATGGTGTGGTATATGGGGTACAAAGATAGTGGGGCCATTCTTCATCAATGGAAACCTCAAGGCCACTGGATATGCGAAATTGCTACATGATGTGTTTCCCTCTTTATGCACTGAAGCTGGCACATTCCCTGAGTTTTTCCAGCAAGATGGTGCACCACCACATTATGGGTGTCAGGTCCGAGCATTCCTAGATGAACAGTTTCCTGGAAAGTGGATTGGTCTTCGTGAGCCAGTTGAATGGCCCCCAAGGTCTCCCGATCTGACCCCCTTAGACTTTTATCTTTGGGGTCATCTGAAGGCAATTGTCTATGCTGTGAAGATACGAGATGTGCAGCACCTGAAACTACGGATACTGGAAGCCTGTGCTAGCATTTCTCCTGCGGTGTTGCTATCAGTGTGTGAAGAGTGGGAGAAGAGGGTTGCATTGACAATCCAACACAATGGGCAGCACATTGAACACATTTTATAAGTGGTCAGAAACTTGTAAATAACTCATGAAAGAATAAAGTTACGTTAAAACCAAGCACACCATTGTTTTTCTTGTGAAATTCCCAATAAGTTTGATGTGTCACATGACCCTCTTCCTATTGAAAAAACAAAAGTTGGATCCAAAATGGCCGACTTCAAAATGGCCACCATGGTCACCAACCATCTTGAAAAGTTTCCCCCCTCACATATACTAATGTGCCACAAACAGGAAGTTAATATCACCAACCATTCCCATTTTATTAAGGTGTATCCATATAAATGGCCCACCCTGTATACTCCTCACCTCATCTGATCTCATGTGTAGGCAGGAGTTTTACTGGGTAGATATACAGGTATGTCCAGTCCCTGCATGTCAATCAATGAAGGTGTTTTATTGGTTAGATATGTAAGTATGCCTGGTCCCTCCACGTCAACCAGTATGAGAGTTTTACTGTATAGTTAAATAAGTATATGTATGAATCATATGCTGAATACATTCTACATGATGGCTTACTCCCGATTGATGTGTATTATTCATTTTGCATCTTGCCTCAACATATGTATTAATGCAGAGCGAGCTCTGTATAAACAAATGCATTACATATGTGCTTGCATTGACTGAATAATCGATTTGCTTTAAATCAACTTCACTGCAACACTGGCAATAAGCACAGCTCATAACAGTCAGTCAGTAGTCAATAGAAATCATACCACAACAATAAACTCTGGAAGAAGTAATAGTATTCCCAAATTCGCCTCCACTATTTCTGACTACTTGTAGGTTAGGTGCATTGGTGATTGTCCCTAGCGCACAAGTGTCGAACTCCAGGCCTGGAGGGCCACAGCGGCTGCAGTTTTTCATTCTAACCCTAACTCTAACCCTAATCAGTGACCTGTTCTCTCTGCTAATTCACATTTTAATAGCCCTGTTAGAAGGATTCAGTCCTCTGAATTGATTTGTTTCCTTATTAAAATGCAGCCAAACAGAAATGAGACGTGAAACGAGCCAACAGATGACCAGCTAAACTTGGGCTTCAAACTCCAACCAGTTTCTTAATGAGAAGCCGATTCTTGCTGTTAATTAAACTCGTTATTTAATTCCATGGCTTGTTGTTGCTCTCGTTCTGCCACAGCTGACATTTCCAAAACTGTTGATTTTCTGTTTTTCATAAAAATATCGTCAAAGTGTTTTGGTGATTTGAGAGATCAACCTTATTGAAACCTTCACCTTTCTTTATTTTCAGATATTGTGTGATGTGGCAGCTTGTTTTGTGTCTCATTATTGTTTGGCTGCTAAATAAGGAAAAAGAAACAACTAAAAGGCCTGTGTCAAGTTAATTAGAAGAAGTAATTAGCAGCAAAAACTGGTGACTAATTAAGAAGATGGTTAGAATAAAAACCTGCAGCCACTGCGGCCCTCCAGGACTGGAGTTTGACATCCCTGTCCTAGCGTGTGCTTGGTGTATGGGTGTGTGTTTGTGTGTGTGTGCGCCCTGCAGTGGGCTGGCGCCCTACCTGGGGTTTGTTTCCTGCCTTGTGCCCTGTGTTAGCTAGGATTGGTTCCAGCAGAACCCCGTGACCCTGTAGTGAGGCTATAGCAGTTTGGATAATGGATGGATGAAATTAGTTAACACCTCGCCTGATAAAGGGGCCTTAGCTGCCTCGAAAGCTTGCATTTGTAATCTATTTAGTTAGCCAATAAAATGTGTCATTTCACCCTACTTTCTCCTGTATCAATCTATGGCTGACACGGTACAACACTCTACTGGTACTTGAAATTAGCGTTTCATTGTGAATGATTGATTAATCATTTGCAAATCCTTTCATTTATTTAAATGTGATTCATACAGTACAGAACATTCAATTGCATGCTTTATATACCAATCATTTTTTATTCCAATGCTATCATTTTCACAATTTCACTTACTGTAGTTAGACCGTAGCACACAGCATGCTTGCTTTTTTTGGTGGTTTTGCATAAAAGGTTATGTTCTTTTCATTCATTTAGACACCATTGGAAGGGAAATTAGCAGGAAGGTCAGACATAGTTTTCACTCAGAATGTAGTTAATTGGGAAGTTTTTGGTTAATCCTGAAACTAAAAGACAGCTGGTACCTTCAAAATTGGACACCCATAGGGCAGCATGCAGAGGGAGGTCCACATTCCCTGCCCCAGGTAGTTCTTTGCGATTAGCTGATGCCTCTACAATACAAGAGTCTAGAATCGGCACAAATTCTGCATGCTGTGGGCTTAACTGGCACATACAAACACTCTAGAACTCCCCTCAGGATTGTGGAGTCTCAGGGGCTATCCCAGCTTAATCGGACTTTATTCAGAAACCAGCCCTGGACAGGTCACCAATGTATTGCAGGCCCTCTCACACACAAACCCTGAGATGCATTTGCATTACTCAAAAGTAATCCCATACAAACACTGGGGGTATGTTCAGATGCCGCAAAGACAGTGGATATGTGAGGCAGCAGTGCTAACCGTTGTGCGACTGTGCTAATCTCTCCCACATTTTTTTTTCAAGAATTAAAAGCACAAAAAAAAAGACTAGAACTCCTCTGTATGGAAGTTTGAACTGCAGGTCCACTTAAAAATATCAATCTAGTAACCTTGTTTGTCTATAAAATGCTGGTTCCAAAAGAAGTACATGCAGTGTTTCCTTCAGCGAGGCACATGACTGGCTGTTTTTCAGAACAGTAGCTGTTCACAATTTTAGCTGCACCCTCTCAGACAGAAAACTGGCCACTGACCTTTTAAACGTTCATATTCCTTGCTTCTCTGTTTTTGCAGTTGTCGCCTCCGTTTATAAATCGTTCATTTATAGCAAAGACTGCACCTGCTGCCAACACCTCAGGCTGCCAAGTTGAAGAGGAGCTGTTAAACTTGCTGATCTCTTAAGGTCACAAGCAAGAGTCGTGCCGAGAGTAGCGTGCTGATTTGCTAATCTTGGCTGGGTCGTGAATTATAAAGGTGAGCTCATATGAAACATAATATATTACATCAGTTTAGTTCTAGCCATTGCTGAGAGTGCACATAGGTAATTTCTCCTTAATGTCACCAACTCCACAAAATTAACGTAACTTTATTCCTCATGTCTTTAAGTTTGATTGCAGTGTTTGTTGGGGTCTTTTTCTTTGACCTTGAGTATGAAAAGATGTAATGTATATGGTAGAATGAGATTCAGTCTGTTGGTTTTTGTTTAGTAGAGTTAAGTGGATTTGTTTGCTGGCTCTTTCTTTGATACAGCAGCATTAGCCCGGCAGAAAAAATTCAATCATTCTGAAATGGGCTGGAAATCATTATTTAATCTTAATTTTTCAAAAATCTGTTCCAAACAACAAGTAGGTCCCACATATAAACACTAGGCCCTATGCGCTTTGATTCATTCTTCAGTCCTGCAGTTTTTTTAATTGGTGAAGTCAAAGTCTATCCCAGAAGAAAAGGGGGAAAAAGAAATGGAAAGAAATGGTCGATGGGAGACCTACACAGAATGAGCCAATCTGTCAACACCAATTCACCTCACACACAAAAGTATGCAATGAGGGAGGAAACAAGAGTACCTGGAAAAACCCACAGGGAAAATGCACGAATATTGCACAGACTCCGATGAGACAGGGAATCAAATCCAAGTCCCTAGAGATTTTGAGGTATTATTGTAACAGTCACAACTTCAGAGAAGCAAACTAAAAAAATACAGTGTAATTCAAAGACAGTAAAGAAGATGCTGGCCATTAAGAAGCATGTCTATACCATGTCCCTGCAAAGAAAAGAGATGGTCACCCGTGGAGTGACTGTGGAATGGATCTAGAAGGCAGCAGCACTTAGCACTATGCCACCAGGTGGCCAGTAGTTGACTCAGTATTCTATCATTTTACTTAAATCATATAGGATGAATTTTTTGTGCATCCCATTCCATGCAAAGTGTAAGAAATCATAAATGGATAAGGCCAGAAGTCTTAAAGAAATCATTTTTATTGGTGCATCCCCAGAAAGCTGAATCATGCTGGTCATTATCAAGGTCATGGTCCTTCACATGAACCCACTGGGACAAAGCCTTACAAAGTCTGCAGATGCCCAACCAACACTGTGCCTTACAGGTCTTTTTGATCTGCTTCTGACACCTCATTTTAGGTTGTGGGCAAAACTTACTTTATAATGATTGACCATCTCAATCTGTTGTACGTATAATCCTTATCTGAACACACAAAGTGCTTTAACTGCAGAGGAATATCCAGTAAAGTCAATTATGGGTCAAAAAAAGCACACAAAAGACATTGTATGGTGTAACAGCTGTATAAAAATACAACATTTTGAAAATCACTTTACTAAAGTTTTTCACATTTCCAAGCTGCAAAGATGGTATTTACAGGGTCTGGGTGATTTACAAGCACAAAACCACCCTAAATGATTAAAATCCTCTAACATATATGGTGGGTTAATTTTAGCCCAAAGGACACGACAGTAATATTTGGAATGTTTTTTGCATTTTGTAAAATTAGGAAACTTTGTTAAATGTATGTATATTTCTGCGCTGAAAAGATGTCATTTAGGATGTTTTTAATTGATGGTGAACAAACAAACTACTTTAAATGAAGAGTAATACTCAGATAAGTAAAAGATGGGTCAAAACTGACCCAAAAGAAATGGCAAGATAAAAAATATTAATTTTTATATTTAATTCTTTGTTAATCGGGGGGAAATGTAGGAAAAGCCACAGAAGTATCATCCAGAACAAATGCAAATTAGGGTGCCTGATTTCAAACAAAAAAACAGGTCAAATTTGACCCAAAATGACTAAGCAAAAGGGAAGCAGACCAAAAAAAACTCCAGACCAAGGAGAAAAAATAAAATCTGCAGGGGTTCCAGGCAATGAGACCGCCCAGCCCCCTCTAGGCATTCTACCTAATATAAATAATCAGTCCTCATTGTATTCAAGGTTTTCATGGAAGGACTTGATGATGACGGTCACGTGGACTTTTGGCCTTTAATCCATCAATGTAGGGACATCATGGTGCTTTGATTAGGTGGTGGTGGTGGCATAGATCGCCACCACAGAAAACTGGAAAAAGAACAGAAGAGAGAGTAGGGGTTAGTACGGATTTTGGAGCAAACACCACGAATAGTAATGATAATTAATTGAACATGCAGAGCATCAGGATTACATTAAAATGAAGTATTAAGAAAGCCATGTTAAAGTAATGTGTTTTTAGCAGTTTTTTTAAAGTGCTCCACTGTATCAGCCTGGCGATCCTATTGGCAGGCTATTCCAGGTTTTAGGTGCATAACAGCAAAAGGCTGCCTCACCACTTCTTTTAAGTTTAACTCTTGGAATTCAAAGCAGACACTCATTTGAAGATCTAAGGTTACAATTTGGAATATAAGATGGAATACGATTTGGAATATAAGATGTCAGACATTCCGATATATAAGATGGGGCGAGATTATTTAAGGCTTTGTAAACTATAAGCAGTATTTTCAAGACAATTCTGAATGACACAGGTAACCAGTGTAGTGACATCAAAACTGGAGAAATGTGCTCGGATTTCCTTTTCCTAGTTAGGATTCTAGCAGCTGCATTCTGCACTAGTTGCAAACGATTTATGTCTTTTTTGGGTAG
Organism: Polypterus senegalus; assembly: GCF_016835505.1. Classification (NCBI taxonomy): domain Eukaryota; kingdom Metazoa; phylum Chordata; class Cladistia; order Polypteriformes; family Polypteridae; genus Polypterus; species Polypterus senegalus. The sequence goes on along the minus strand of NC_053160.1, from coordinate 64,013,732 downwards.
TCCTGAGAGGAGTGCGTTACAGTAATCTAGTCGACTGAAAACAAAAGCTTGAACTAATTTCTCAGCATCTTTCAATGATATAAGAGCTCTAACTTTTGCTGTGTTTCTTAAGTGAAAAAATGCTGTCCTAGTGATCTGATTAATATGCGATTTAAAATTCAGGTCAGAGTCAATAATTACCCCTAAATTCTTTACCTCCGTCTTGACTTTTAATCCAAATGCTTCAAGTTTATTTCTAATAACCTCATTATATCCATTATTGCCAATCACTAAAATTTCAGTTTTCTCTTTATTTAGCTTGAGAAAATTACTACTCATCCACTCAGAAACACAAGTAAGACATTGTGTTAGTGAAACAACAGAGTTGGGGTTATCAGGTGCTATTGATAAATGCAGCTGAGTTGTTAGTGGAAATGTCTCCTAGCTCAAACAACCAGGGACTGATTCAATGTCTACAACCTAATACTTCTATGTCTGGTTTTCTTTACGTATTCTGGTGTCCTCCCACAAGTTAGCTTAAATGGTGACACAAAACTGTCCCATTATGATTAAATGAAAGTATGTGCTTACGTTTGCCCTGCTGACAAACTTCCATCCCATCAAGGGCTATTTCATTCCTATAATATAAACCTACTAGAGTAGATACTGGAATTAACAAGACTTTTTAGGGAAAAAAATGAGCACATGGAGTAATGTCATACATAATGACCTGAAGGTTTCATTTAAAGAAAACAGCAAGAGAAGAAAAATATCCTTAAATTATACTCATTTTATACAAAGACATGAAACTCATATTCAGGGTTACAAAAATGCCCTGGAGAAGCCATTATTGTATATAAACACACACTTACACTCCTTTACGCAGTACAGTATGTAATTTAGCACCAGTAGCTGACCTGACAGCTTATCAAGAAACTAAAGCTCCGGAAGCAACAAAAACTTTGACTCGATTTAACTGTAATGCATAGCAATGGTAATCACTTCATCACCAAACTGTGCAACGAAAACAATTTATAGTCTACCTACTTGTATACAGTATTTGATTTTGTAGGGAAAAGCAGTGGTGACCAACTCTGCATTCAGTTATTGCCTGTATGGAACTTGCATGTCTCCCTGGCCCTGTATGATTCAGCAGTTAGTGCATGTTAGGTTAATTGTCAATTCTAAATTTACCTCATATAGTTGAGAGCAAAAATGATGGGCTGGGGTAAATTTAAGCTAAAGTGATGGGCTGGGGTAAATTTAAGCTAAAGTGATAGGCTGGGGTACACTTAAGCTATGAAGAAAAATTGAAGGAACTGAATCTTTTCGAATGAAGACTGAGTGGTGACATGACAGAAGTACTCAAATCCAATATTGCCAGGATAGGCTACAGTGTCCGTGAACCTAATTGGTTTAAGAGAGATTAGCAATGTTATTTTATCTTGTGAAAAATTAAAAAAAAAGCATTAATGAATATTCTTTTCAAACTTTTTAATTTGATCATTTTCAAAATGGTATTATAGAACAATAAGCATAAAGCAGAATGTCCTTAAGCACGTAAATATGAAGCTTCAGTATTCCTAAAAAAGTGAATTGTCATCTCTTTTCACTCTAAATGATCAATGTACAAAATTGTTATGAAATGTAAATATTTGGCCTGCTTTACAAACACTTCATTCAAAATGAAGGCTCATATAAACTCAACACATCACTGAACTGGTTTATGTTTCAAGTAGGAATTCTGAAAGGTACTCCATCTCTAGACTGAGTGGCACCAGTCAAGAATTATATTTTAAAAATGCACGCTCTTGGCATCTGTGTGTACATATTTCACATGAGTGACTGACTAGATCAAAAGTGCAAGTGTGAGAGACAGGTTTGGAAAACAGTAGAACAGACACATCCACAATTGTATTTACATTGTCTGAATCCCCCAACACATTTCACAATGACAACTGCAGATCTTAATGTTGTCTTGCTGCTTTGTTTAATTGGTGTTTGACACTTCATGCACAAGACTCTTTGATTTTTGTAATTTAGTCTTTTAAACAGATTTAATAATGTTTGGCATGATTTAGCACATCATTTCTGACATCACTAATAAATACTGCATGATGAAATGAATAAAACATTAAAATTTAAATGAGAAGGCTGTTTTTTCAAGCTTGGCTTCTGACAGTGACACCAAGCAAGTCTCTGAAATTCTTGTGCTGCAGTTGTAAAAACAGACATGTGTGGTGTGTGTGTAAACAATTGTGAAGTGCCTTCATCTTGGTGCCTTCCATATATTGATCCTAAATAATTAACTGTGTCAGTATGGGGTGGCACAATGGTTAGCTTTGATGGTGCACTGGTCTGGAAGGCTGGGTTTGATGCTCAGCTTAGCCAATATCTAAAGTCTACATGTCTTTTCAAAGGTTAAGTTGTTTAGCAACTCTATATTGGCCCTGTGTGCCATGTAATAAACTGATGCCCACTTTAGGGTTGGTTCCTGTCTTGTGCATGAGGCTGCCACAAGAGGCTTTGGTTTCCTCTACCCTCAACTGTATTAAGCTGGTGTAAAATAGGGGCAGCTGGATGTTTTAGTAGCTTTATTATATAGTATACTATATATCAAACAGAATTTTCTATATATTCTAGAGGAAGGGTGTTAGGCAGGAAACAACTTGAGACAAAGTGCCAGTCCATTTGGAGGTTGAATTCTGTTCTGTTAGGTTTTGTCTTTTTTTGTTATTGTTTTCTTAACTTTCTGATTTTTTTTCCTTTTAGTTTGACTATGATGTCATTTGTTGTATATGTTCAACTTGATTGCATACAATGTTATTTTCGTCAAATAAAATAAATTAAAAGGAACAAATAAATTTGGATGTGAGAGTCAGTAGGCTTTGCACCCTAGGAACCAAGTTTCCCGAACTATTCTATGACATTTTAGTAATTGTTTACTAATCTGATGCTGATCTTTCTAATCATAAAATAGGCCATCACGATAGCAATTAATGAGAAGAATTCATACTTACTTGCAGATTTACAGTATTTGATGGTTCCTCTAGAATGCCTCTTTCTCTTGCACGATTTGGCTCAAAAACTATTCTGCACTTTGTCATCTCATAACAGGCTTACGTTTTGAGCTTGGTATTTTTCTGCCCAGCTGTTTTAGTTCTAGAAGATGAAGTTCCAAGAAACTGTGACACACAATCTCACACACATCATTGAGATATTGACGTTTTCGGTATCAGGGGACCCTAAAATGTCAAAAAATACATTGAAAACCAGAGATTGAAATTTTTGACGAATCTAAAGTTTTCACTCCTTCCCCATAGACGATAGGTTATGGTAGGGGGACGGCACAAAACAAAAAGCTGCCAGTTCCTTGAATGGACCACTCCTAAACATATCCACCACACATTTTTGGCCAATCTGGAATCAAGGAATCAATTAACCTAATCTGAATATCTAAGGGGATATGGGCAGAACACTGTTGAGTGTTTCTTATAGAATTTTGGGAGCTGATCACGAATATCACATCAAAATGTACCCATCACGTACCATTTCAGTTTTGTCATGATTTTTCCTTATATTTGTATCCAAATATTTTTGTTCCCGTAAGTGACTTATCAACAGCCTGGGCATGTCCAGGCATGGAATCAAGCCAGGTTGGAAGCTGTTCTGTGGAAGTTGAAATCCTGGTCATGCCTGGGCAGGTCTGAATGAGCTTGACGCTGTCTCAGCATGCTATAAGGGTGCCTTTCATACAACGATCCTGCTCATTTGGTTTATATGGATAGTCAGTGAGTATGTATAGTATCAGTATAGTAAAGTATAGTATCTGTAGAAATATAACAGTAAGCTTGATGCTATAGATGTTTTGGTGTTGGGCAATATGTCTCATCAATGTCGTAACAGCCACGATACATTCTGATATATCTGTGGCAAATATACACTTGCGCCTCAAAGACGTTGGATGACTGCTGTTGTGAAGAAAGCTTACCATCTGTATTTAGGCTGCAAAATTGGTGATCAAGACAAGGAATGGGCGCCTCACATTTGCTGTGCGACATGTGCTGTCAGTCTGAGAGCCTGGCTCAGAGGCACTCGAAAGACGATGCTGTTTGCTGTTCCGATGATATGGCGAGAACAGAAAGACCATGTGACAGACTGTTACTTCTGTTTGACTAATGTGTCTGGTTTCTCTTCCAAAAACAAGAAGCCAATTGAATGTCTTAATCTGCCTTCAGCAATGAGACCCGTGCCACATGACGACAGTCTCCCAATTACGAAACTACCAGAGGATTGGACCTTAGACGAACCAGATGAAGAAACTGCACTGCAGGGTACTGACAGTGACATTGACCCGGATTTTGAACCGTGCTCATCAGTCGATCCACATCTAACACAGTCCGAAATGAATGATTTGGTCAGAGATTTGGGTCTGTCAAAAACAAAAGCTGAGCTGCTGGGTTCGAGACTGCAGGAATGGTATTTGCTGTCACCAGGTACGAAAATTTTTGTGTTTCGAGGCCGACATCATGATATAACCACATTTATTGCACAAGTCGACAGTCTCTGTTTCTGTTGTGACATTGAAGGATTGTTCTCGGCCTTGGGTTGTGATCACAACCCGGAAGAGTGGCGTCTCTTCATTGATTCATCAATGTTAAGCCTGAAAGCTGTTCTGCTACACAATGACAATGTTTATCCTTCAGTACCTGTTGGCTATTCAGCACACATGAAAGAAACATATGAGAATATGGAACTGTTGCTGAAGCACACTCAGTATAGCAGGTACAACTGGGAATATCTGTGGAGATCTTAAAGTCGTTGCTCTGTTAATAGGACTGCAGCTCGGCTATACAAAGTACTGTTGTTTTATATGTGAATGGGACAGCCATGCCAAAGAGTGGCACTATTCTCAACACAAATGGCCACTCTGTAAAAAGTTAGTTCCAGGACAGAAAAATGTGGCACATGAATCGCTTGTCGAACTGGCAAAGATATTTTTGCCTCCTCTTCACATAAAACTGGGACTTATGAAGAATTTTGTGAAAGCACTGAACAAGTAAGGTGAAGGTTTTCGTTATTTAAGACAGATGTTCCTAAGAATAACTGATGCCAAGATCAAAGAGGGCATTTTTGTTGGCCCCCAGATCAGACATGTTATGAGTGACAAGCGGTTTGAAGATCTGTTAGTTGGGCCGGAAAAAAATGCCTAGAAAGTCTTCAAATACATTGTTGACAATTTTCTGGGAAATTACAGAGCCCCAAACTACATTCAGCAGGTAGACAAACTTCTCAAAGCATACAAGACAATGAAGTGCAACATGTCACTCAAGATTCATTTCCTCCATTTACACTTGGACTTCTTCCCCAAAAAATCTTGGTGCTGTCAGCGACAAACACGGTGAAAGGTTTAACCAGGACATTGCTACGAAGGAGAAATGATACCAGGGCAACTGGAATCCGTCAATGCTTGCTGACTACTGTTGGACACTGCAACGTGATGCACCAGACATTGAATACAAAAGAAAATCGGGAGCAAAACAGTTTTAATTCTGCTGAATTTAATAGCTTATACAAAACATAAACGTGACTAAATACTGTACGTTATTGTCAGTAAACATATAAATGTCTAATTCTCAGAGTTCCTACGTGAAGCAGTAAAACCAAAAATAAATTTGTGCATAAACCGTAGTTACCTGTCACAATCACTTTTCAAAAAAATTGTTGTGCAGTGAAATCAGAGTAACTAGAGGAAACCCTATGCTGACACAGGACAACATGCAAATTGCACACACAGATATAAGTCAATAGATATTATTACTACCACTACAATGGCTGGGGGCAGGATATTAGCTCTGTGAGGCAACAGCCCTCAAGTGATGCTACTATGCACTCCTTATAGTATATGTGTCATCACACCACAGTTCACTCCAGCTGCCTAGGAGACACAATTGGATGCATGGAGAGAACTTGTGGAGGCCTATACAAGAATTCCGTAAGGTTATATTTGTTTTCTTCGAGGGGAAGTTTTCTTTTATAATGCCTAGAAAGGTCAAGAAATACGAATGACCAAAAACACCTCCCGGTGAGTTCCTGATGACCCAAATAAAGGTTCAAAGACACTCTAATGTACAAACTGTGTGTCTGTTTTACTGAGCGCAAAACCAACTCTGAACACTTTTGTGGGCTCATATTTTTCCTATTTTGTGGGCTCTAATTTTCCTATTATTATTATTTTATTATTATAGCAGGATGTTAAATATATGGGACACTGTGTGGTTTTGGCTTCTTATTTTTAATAGTTTATTTTTTTGTTTTTCATTTACTTATTTATTCTTTGTAGATGTATTTTTTGTTTAACTTCTTGTAAAGCACTTTGAGCTGCATATTTTGTGTGAAAATGGACTAATGGACTGTTTTTGTCTTGTCAGCCACAGTATATTTATATACTAATATATGAGCCACTCTGAAGGTAAAAATTATAAAGTTATTGAGTTTTTTTGAAAGAATAAAGGGTTGTATATTAAAAAGAAATATCCCAAGCCAAGTAAAGAAGCCTGGTGTATGTTATAAATTGCCAAAAATGAACAAACTGAGAATAAAAGAGGTGACCAGGAGAAGTAAAGTAAAAAAACTGGCAAAAGATTGTTACTGAGAGTCTTATCATCAAACTTATCCAAACACCAAAAAATCAAAGTTAAATCAAACACAGAAGTTAACGTTAATAAAATGCATAAGTAGCAACCACATACTGTAGAGATTTCTTTGGAATTATCAACAAACTCAGATGAGGAAAGGTTGCTACAAGCATCAATGACATCAAAAGCCACAACCTCCGGCAACCGCAAAGTGTTTCCTAACAAGGGGGACAGAAAATGGCGGCACACATGAAATCCAAGATGGCATCAGAAAAAGACACAAAAACGTTGTAATTAACTGAAAATTACATTCCAGCAAAAAATTAATATTGAGATTTATTTCTTGTGTGAAAAAGAGCAAACTACATGCAGATAAACATGTAAAACATCAACTACTACTATTACTCATAATAGTGTAAAGAGTCAATGGAGGCTCTGATCGGAGCGCTCGAGAGACTGAGAGGGGAGTCTGAGTGTCTGGGCTTGCAAATGTCCTGGATAAAAACAAAGATCCAGGCCTTTAATGACTTCTTGGGCACAGCCATCAGCAGTGTGTCTGTTTGCGGAGAGAGTGTCAACCTTGTTGGGAGGTTTACTGACCTTGGCAGTGACATTCATGTCTCTAATGGCTCTTCCTATTAAGTCAGTAGACGGATTGGGAGAGCAATTGGGGGGTCATGAGGTCTCTGGAAAGGGGTGTGTGGCGCTCCCAATATCTATGCAAAAGGACGAAGGTCCAAGACTTTAGAGTCCTGGTGCTTCCTGTCTTGCTATATGGTTGCGGGACATGGATGCCATCCAGTGACCTGAGTCGAACACTGGACTCCTTTGGTATTGTGTCTGTCCAGAAAATCCTTGGGTACCATTGGGTTGACTTTGTGTCGAATGAGAGGTTGCTCATGGCGTCCTGAATGAGGCACATTACCTGCATTGTGAGGGAGCGTCAGTTAAAGCACTATGGCCATGTGGCGCATTTCCCCGAAGGTGATCCAGCTCATAAGTTCCTCATTGTTGGGGACCCAAGTGGATGGACCAGGCCAAGGGGTCGCCCACATAACACTTCGCTGCAGCAGATAGAGGGTCATTTCTGGAGGGTGGGACTGGACTGCGTGTCTGCCTGGGGGGTTGCCAACCGGGATCCCGAGTTGTTTTGTTGTGTAGTGGGTGCAGCAACGCACTGTACTAGTGCATGCTCCCAAACTTCAGTGTAAAGAGTGGAGTGCTGCAAATTTCTGTATCAGTTGTGTATTGAGGGCTCCCTGAATTTACCAGAGCAACTGAAGCGAAGCACCTCAACTGGTGTGCTGACACCTAGCAGGACCCATCTTATAGACAGGGGTAGACCTTCACTTCTACTTCTTCTTCAGTAATGTAAAGCAGAAACAGTGAAGGAGGTAGATTGGTGGTCTTTTTTGACAGGTTTACATTTACGTTTTTACTCCTCTACATAGAACACTTGTCTTCATTTTTATAAACTTGTATTGTAGATACATTTATCATTTTCCAACATACCTTGATGTTCAAAATTGAAGACAGCCAGCAGTTAAATGGACTACAAACACACCTTTGAAGGTTTGCATTGAGTAAACTCCTTTAATTAAACACTTAAACAGAAAATGAGGATTTAGGGGTAATAATTCACATTTTCTTGATTTTTCTGGGAAACGTGAAATGCACACTGGTGGAAATTTGGTAGATTTAGAGGAGGATCAAACTTCCTAATGAAATGATATGAAGCAATAATAGTAAGAAATGCCTTCTAATTGAGACGCTGCTAAATCCTACAGCTGTTTCAGCCTTTCAGGAACTATGCATCCTTGGCAGAGCCGATCCCATAACTAGTATATACAGTATCTGTCAAGGCAAACCTTGGGCCTCTATAAACACTTCTATTACACTGCCTGCCTATGTGGTATAGCAAAAATATAATTTGTCCAGAATGCTTCCTCTGTACAGAGGAACACATCAAAGTAAAAGAAACTCTTTTGTAGCACTCTGTTTGTTGTGTCATGCCCCTGAAACTCTAATTCAGTCCCTGCTTGTGAAGTTTCTCTCTGTTTAAATATTAACAGAAGATATATTGGTTCTCCATTCTTTGGCACTTGTATTACATTTTAGCTGTGCCAAGTCATTTCAGCAAGCTTTATAACAGTATTTACTCCAAATATAGGAGATTAGCAGGTTCAATCCTTGATATGTCGAGTTTCGATTGATACCCTTTTTTTCTTTTAAGTAATGTAGAAATGGCTGAAACTGAAAACTATGTATATAAATACACACACTGCATGTACTTTATATATATTGAACTTGACTGCATCCTTGCATTACTACTTTAAATTGCTTCGCTACGCAACATTTAATTGATCGAGCAGTTCAGGAATTTTCTCTTTTATGTGGTGTTTACCACTTTTCTACTCTGATTCACCTCATTACTTGAATATCTGGCTTAAATTCTGTACTATATTAAGTGGTGGATTCCCATATTCTTGTGTTACTCAATCGTTAAACATACCAGTGGCAGTAAATTTTAATCATAGTTAATGGGCAGCAATGAATTCAGGGTGTTTTATTTTATCTCAAGTAAACTGTTTTCTTTTTTTGCAGCCATGTTTTATCCTAATCATCCTGAATTATCCATTTTTCAATTGGCCTTGAAGTGCTTAATAACTTAACATAATACATTCTCAGAAACATTTAATTTAATCCAGAGTTTTGGGAGTTCGATGCCTATTCCCAATATCACTAGACATGAGGCAGGCTGTTAATTCCCACTCTAATGTCTATGCTTATTTCAAAACAAAACACTTTAATATTAGTTATATGATGATTTTGCACACACAAGATTTGTATTTTTATTTCACTTCTTTTTGTGATACTTTATTGTGGTGTGGGCCCTGGATACTGTTTAGGGATTGTTCCAACCTTGTGCCAAATGCTACATTCATACGCTGCAATCCATCAAGACCCTCAATTGAATCAAGTGGGTTTGAGAATATTAGAACATTTGAAAATCATTTCACCCTGAAAAGCATGTCCAAGATTGTACAAAATAACCTCAAGTCAAGATCTGAATGTCCCTAAATCTTGCTCTCCAGTACACTACTTGGTAATTTATTCTATCTGAATGAAAAAAAACTTTCTTATATTTGTACACAATCTACCTTTAAGAGGTTTCCAACCATGTCTCAGTGTTCTCATAATTTTAAACACTTAACTTATGTCACCTCTTAATTTCAGTTTGCTTAAACTGAAATGGCTCAGCTCTTCTGTTCTCTCCTCATTGCTCATAGTACTTAGTCCTGGGGTCACTCTTTTTTTAGACTTTCTCTCAAACTGCTATATCTTGTTTTTGTAATATGGAGACCTAAACAAAACACAGTACTCCAGGTACATAGCCTAAGCATAACCCCTATTGACTTGTACTTCACAAATCATGATGTAACCTAGCTTCTGCTTCTCCTTAAGTTTTGCTTACGTTTCAGACATCCCATTTTGTATTAATGTCTGACATTTTTACTTCCTACATATAATATTTTACATTTACTTACACAAAAATTCATCTACCACAAATCTACCCAAGCTCAATGGATAAATGGATTAACTGATAATGGATGTTTCAGGCACACCACAGTTTGTGAGACTCAAGGACTATGTTCCTGATACAGATGTGCCACATGGAACACTCCTGTCTCCTTTCCTCTTCACCCTGTATACCTCAGGCTATAAATAACACCAGGTCATCACACTTGAGATGATTCTGCTCTTATGGGGTGTATTGATAAAGGGGATGAGACAGAGTATATAGGAGTCAGGTGTTGAACATTTTTTCTTGGTGCAAATAGAACTGTGTATTGTACATCCTAACATCAGCAAACCAAGAAACTGGTTATTGACTTTTGCCACACCACAGAGCCCCTATGTGCAGTCATTATTCAGGGAGTGGATGTAGAGGTGGTCCACTCCCAAAAGTACTTGGGGGTCCACATTAATGATGGTGTGGACTGGTCTCAGAACACAGAGAAACAATATATTAAAGGGCTTAGCAGGCTCTTTTTCCTTAGGAGACTGCATTCCTTTAATTTGGGAAGTGACATCCTTCATATTTTCTACAACTCTGTGATGGCCAGTGCAGTGCAATCACTTCAAGAGAGGCCCATTGAATCAAGCAAATTAAAAGGGCAAGCACAGTTATAGGGCACACTCTGAACCCCCTGGACGTAGTAGTGAAGGAAAAAATTAAAACAAAAACTTAGTGTCATTATAAACAATGCTATACATTCTCTCTCGTAACACTAAGGACTTTCAGCCAACAAATTATTCAGCAGAAGTATGTCAAGAAACGGTACTGGGGCACCTTTATACCAACAGCATACATCCGCATAATACCTCCAAGTCCCTCTGTAACAATTTAGTCAATTCTACATTATCCACTCTTCCACCTAGTTTTGAAAACTTGACCAGCTTATTGATTATATTTTTGTCTAGATTATTTATATTAAAACCAGTAGCAACCCAAACACTGATCTCAGTGGGCCACCACTTTTAACATCACCTAGTTCTACAAAGGTTTCCCTTACGATAATCTCTTGCTTCCTATGTCTGAGTCAATTTTACATCTACTTACAGACCATGTCCTGAATTCACACTTCTTTTAAAGTTGTGAGTTGAGAATTGATTGTCATATGCACAGTAAGCAGTCAGTCATACTGCACACAAAAATCTTACTCTGCATGCTATTGCAGCCAAAAATATACACAAATTACACACAAGACAATATAATTAACATGGTAATAGCCAATACATAATAGATTAAAAAAAAAAGCAATTTAGCAACAAATACAGTTTAGTTTGATCGCAAACCTTTCATGTGGTACCTTGGGAAGTTAAGCATAAGGACACTTTTTATTGGCTAACTATAGTACTAGGGTGTTGTACCGTGTTAGCCATTATGAATGTAGAGAAAAGCCAAGCAAAAGGACACCTTTTATTGGCTAACTAAAAAGATTACAATATGCAAGCTTTCGAGGCAACTCAGGCCCCATCTTCAGGCAAGATGCATATTGCAATCTTTTAGTTAGCCAATAAAAGGTGTCTATTGGCTAACTAAAAAGATTATAATATGCAAAGTTTCAAGGCAACTCGGGCCCCTTGTGTGTTATGTGATACTTTATCAAAGGTCTTCTAAAAGTCAAGATGAATAATATTATATCCACTTTACTGATTGTATTCTTTTTTGCTTCCTCAAAGAATTCCAGCAGTGAAACAGGACCTTCCTGGTCTGAACCCATTCATGTTGAGTATTTGCTAATACTCTTCTAGACATGATCTGCACAATCTTTTTCTTGATAATTCCTTCCATTAATTAACTATGATGCACATTAAGCTTACTGGCCTGTAGTCACTTTGATCATCCCAATACCCTTTTACTACAACAATATAATATTTGCGAGCCTACAGTATTGGATTGTTAAGTTCTCTTATTTTGGCAGGCACTGCCGAGTAAATATACTCCCTATGACGAAACTTTATGCTAAACAGGAATATTTCAAATTAAACAATGAGAGACAACCAGTGAAGTTATTCACAAAAATTACTGTATTTAGGGAAATTTTCTTTCAGCAAATATTGCTGAATTATTGATAGCAAAACACAGAGTTAGACAAGCTAAGCCCAACACAATTTTCTGAGTTCTTCTTGAAAACTGCCAGGCCAGTTGACAAATCTAACCTCTTCAATGTGTCCTGGCTATGCTCCCAGTAGGACAGGCTGGAACACAATTGTGTGGGATGTGTTCACACAGTGTTGACTATTTTTCAAGTCAAAGTTATTTCTTCATAATCATGGTAAATATTAATTTGCCACATTAAATCACATTCTAAAGTGAAGTATATTTTGTAAATAAAAAATAATAATATCTGGCCTGCTCTTGCATTTTACAGTGGAATTAGTGGGTACTGTGGACCCAGTGTTAGAAAAGGCCTTACAATGTACCAGAAGTGTCCACTTTGAAATAGCAAAGGTTTTGATTTAAGAAACGTGCCTTCCATATATATGGGGCCTTCTTGCAACAAGAAAAGCAAACTGAAAAGAATACATTTTATCACAGAGTACTTTCCGTTCTGAAGGTAAAAATATATTTTTTATTTGCTTGCAACAGCATTTATGAGTGGAGTTATGACACACACAAAGTATGCCCCTGCCTTTGCCAAACTAAATTCCTCTTTTTATCCTACTTTTGTTTCTGCAGTTCCGTTTCTTCAGCAGTTATGTTCTGCAATAGCTTGTAACAACAGACATACAGTATGTGAACAAATCATATGAGTATTTTTTTCTCAAACAATGGCTACTTTTCACCCATTACATTTTGTGTTGCTTTTTTACATAACCTACAGAGCAAGATCCATGCTGAGTGGCAGCATTGTAGTGAAGAGTGCACATAAGAGTTTCATTGTACTTTGCACAAATAAGAAAAAAAACTCTACTGATTAAACTACAATATATTTTTAATAATAGCTTTATATTTTTTAAATATCCAAGTCATCTACATGCCGCGCTTTCCATGGAATGTTGTGCACACGCATGACAAAAAAAAGAAATGCTTAGAAAATGAAAAGGGCAGAGTGGGCGTTACAGCACAACAATAAGGAAATGGATTGAAATGCTATAAACCAATTCACAGGTCAACAAAAAAAAAATTTTTTTTTTCAGGTGCCAAGGTTTTTTGAATGGATTTAGGGTATTTTGAGGGTGCTGAATTCAAAAATCCCATTATTGTTCGCTGAATTGGTTCTAGCTTTTGAGAGAGCTTTTTTTGGTTAAGGACATCCATGAAAATAATGCATTCCCCCAATGCGACTTGTGTGTGATAACAAATGCAATAGCTTTTGGTCTGTCTTTTGACTCTTTAACAGTGTCTTAGGTAATGAAATATCCCATATAATTATTTTGTATGTCAATTTGTAGGCCTACAATGCTATAAAAGCGACTTTATGAAGCCAGAATTCAACTGTGAATTTGCAGAGGAAAGAAGTCGGCTACAGTATAAGTTTGTCAACCCAGTCTTGGTTTATACCCAAAAAGTTCTGTCTTAATAAGTATATAAATACATGTAAAAATTATGACTTCATCAAGAAGAGCCTGCATCAACAATCCCGATGTATTCTGCCACATCTGTGGAGAGTACATGGTTGAAAAACAAAGAAGAAATATCACAGACTTTGTGCATCGAGCATACCTGGCTTATTTTGGAGTACAGCTTGGAGACCAGGATAAGTTTTGGGCTCCACATATGGTTTGCAAAACATGTGTGGAGCACCTACTGCAGTGGACAAAAGGTGAAAGAAAAAGTTTAAACTTTGGAGTGCCAATGGGTTGGAGAGAACCAAAAAACCACCATGACGATTGTTATTTTTGTGTTGTAAAGATTAAAGGCTTTAATCGTTACAAGAAAGCTCAGTGGGATTATCCTGATTTGGAATCAGCAAGATGACCTATTCCACATGGCAATGACGTTCCCATACCAGTGTTTACCAGACTAGCAAACCAGCCACTGTCAGACTCTGAAGAGAGGCAGGGATTGGAGTGTATGGCAGGTAGTAGCAGTGGAAGTGAATTTGAGGGAAGCTCTTCGACGCCTCAACCATTAAGCCAAAAAGAACTCAATGACCTGATTCAAGACTTACATCTGTCCAAGCAAGCATCTGAACTTTTAGCATCCAGACTTAATGAACGAAATCTTATAAAGGTGGAAGTTAAAATTACAGCCTACCAGACAAGAGAAGAGAGGCTTCTCTTATATTTCAACCAAGAGGAAAAACTTGTATACTGCAATGATATCCCAGGAATTGCACTTCAAATGGGACTAACAGAATATCGACCAGAAGACTGGTGGCTTTTTATAGACAGCTCCATTAGAAGCTTGAAATGTGTTCTCTTGCACAATGGTAACCGTTATGCGTCTTTTCCCATTGCTCACTCAACAAAAATTAAAGAAGAATATGAAAATGTAAAAATCGTATTACAGAAAATCCGTTATCATGAACATCAGTGGTCGATTTTTGTTGATGTGAAGATGGTGAACTTCTTGCTTGGACAGCAATCTGGATACACAAAATACCCATGCTTCATGTGCCTCTGGGACAGCAAGGCAAAGCAAGATCATTGGACAAAAGTGTCATGGCCTACAAGGGAAGAAATGATTGTTGGCGCTGCGGATATCATCAACAAGCCGCTGCTGGACAAGAACAAAATCATTCTCCCACCGCTTCATATTAAGCCAGGATTGATGAAGCAATTTGTTAGGGCTTTGGACAAAACTGGTAACTGCTTCAAGTACATTTGCAGATCATTCCCTGGACTGAGCATGGAAAAACTAAAAGCTGGAATCTTTGATGGTCTTCAGATTCGTAAACTCATGAATGATTCCAATTTTACCAAATGCATGAATGACACTGAGGCTTCGGCCTGGAAGAGCTTTGTCACTGTTGTGAAGAACTACTTGGGTAATCACAGAACAGACAATTATGAAAAATTGGTGCAAGATATGCTTGCTAACTTCGGAAATTTGGTAGTTAATATGAGCATAAAGATGCACTATCTTCACAGCTATTTAAACAGATTTCAAGATAACCTTGGAGACTTCAGTGAGGAACAAGGCGAGAGGTTCCACCAGGATATGAAGGTGATGAAGGAGAGATATCAAGGCAGATGGGACATACACATGATGGTAGACAACTGTTGGAGTCTCCAACATGATTGTCCTGATGACACACATAAAAGGAAATCGCATAAACAGCATTTTTTGAAGCATTGACATTAATAACAATTAATAACTAATTAATATTGTATTAATTAGTCAAATCATACATAACTTTTTTCCTGTCACTGTTAGATATTTTTAATTTCTTTTTTGTATGATGTTACTAGTTGTAACTAAAATAAAAATTATTCTTATTCTTAATTATTGTTATTCTTAATAAAAGAACTAAGGACAACATTTTTAAGTGAGTGAAAGCACTAGCACTCACTGATAAGCAATTGATCTGCAAATACTAGAGGAGAACTTTCAGATTTCACGCTGACCCTGTGAGCAGGAATAACAGCTCTGTAATACCACTTTGCCTTTGTTAAAACATCTCTACTAAACTTTAACCTGATTAAAACTACTTGTATGTGGATAACATATCTTCAATTCTACTCAATTAGATGCATTCTCAGTCTTTCTCTTGCTACTGACCACTGAAGAATTTACATACATGTTTATACCAGGTGGCAGCAGGCAAAATCTTTTCAGAATAATTAAATAAGCTTCCATATACTGAAAGACTGTAAGTGAAGGTAAGTGTGAACTTTTCCAGTTATTATTTTCTAGTTGTTTACCGAACAGAGACAGCAAATTACATCTGGCTATCAACATTTAATATCAATATCTTTCCAAGGTGAATCAAAGCTCTTGGCCCTGAAAGGTTGCTGCAGAGGACACACGAGAAGCAAAGTGAATTGCACAGTTCGTCTCCTTTTAAAAGAGGCTAAATCCCACAAAAATGTTTTCCTTTTTGCCATCTCCTATCTAAAAAAAAATATTAATATACACCATTATAGTACATTAGAACAATCTAGATGAGAACAGGCCATTTAACCCTTTAAAGCTTACCAGTACTGTCCACTTAATCTATACTAATAAAAGGCAAAGCCCTCACTCACTCACTGACTCACTCACTGACTCATCACTAATTCTCCAACTTCCCGTGTGGGTGGAAGGCTGAAATTTGGCAGGTTCATTCCTTACAGCTTCCTTACAAAAGTTGGTCAGGTTTTATATCGAAATTCTACGCGTAATGGTCATAACTGGAAGCAGTTTTTCTCCATTTACTGTAATGGAGATGAGCTTCAACGCCGTGGGGGCGGAGTTTCGTGTGACATCATCACGCCTCCCACGTAATCACGCAGTACATAGAAAACCAGGAAGAGCTCAAAAAAGCGCTTAAGAAAACATGCAGTATATAATTGAGAAGGCAGCGAAACAATAAGAAGCGAGCGAGTGACATATACAACCATATTGATGAGTTCTGCTACTTCGGAAACAAAGCACGATGTAAACCTACACTTTAAATTAAGTTCATAGACAGGCTGCCGCTGGCGCTTGTAATTTAGTGCCTGCCCATATAAGGCCGTCCGTCAGCGGCAATCCAATAGCAAACTCCACTAAATATTCACGGGTTAAGGACTGTGCTTATGGAGAGGAAGATGAGATGGTCAGGGTGGTGTTTGACACAAACTCAGCGAAACTGCGAGAGAAAGTTTTAAGTGCCAGGACTAAGGTAACATTAAATACAGCTATGGACATAGCACGAGATGGCACCAGCACAGCTGGGAAACTTCGATGCAAGTACACCGAGTGGCTCACGTGAACTGACGCAGTGCACAGATAAAAAGCAACAGTTCCAAAGAGCTGAACAAAACCAATTACACAATTGAAATGGCAGCAAAAATATGAAGCGCCTGATAAGCATATTCATAAATGCAGCTACTGTGGAAACAAAGCACACGGTGGAAAAAGTCAATGTCCCGCTAAAGGAAGACAGTGTAAAAAAAACCCGTGCATGCAGTGTGTCAGGTCTCAGATAAAGAAGAAGACGAGCTGTTTATTGATGCAGTAAGAAACGAATCGATGAATGAAACCTGTCATCTTTACAACGATTGACAAACACGGAATGTAACTTGAACACAACACATCCTACAAATACGAACCTGATTGAAAGAAATAATGATAATCAAATCCTTGATGACAGCAACACTCAGTAACACTCACAAAACAAATACTGTATATTGACAGTCATGTTACGTTATTTTTAAAATGTTCCCTTTTCTTTTCTACCTTTTTTAACACACTACTTCTCCGCTGCGATACGCGGGTATATATGTATATGTATATATATATAACCCGATCTACATACTCGAATAATGGATACTTTATTCGCCATCAATGATTGTTTTGGTAAAGCCATACTCAGTGTATTCATTAGATGAACGGTAAAAAGTAAGAGCGAGGGAGGATGACTCATTGAGGCATGCAGGCTGTAGTCGCGCCAACTCTATCTGAATTGCGCGATCACATTTGAAAAACATATCTTTTCAAGTTCTATTTAGTCCATATGTGTCAAACTCAAGGGCGCGGGCCACATCCGCCCGGCGTAATTATATCCGCCCGCGAGATCATTTTATATACTGTATTATTGTTATTAAAGCCCGGTATATGAAGCGCTGGTAACACAATAAACTACAGATCCCATAATGCAGCGCTTCAGCTGCCTTGCATCAGGGTAACCTGAATGCAATTCAGAAGATACAGAAAACAGCATAATTAAATAAGAATCTGACACTTCAGCGGACGTTTTAACCCGTGCACAATCACAAAGTGATTTCAAGTGAAGCTGCTTTTATGGGAGACACAAATGCACCAGTTCACCTTGCCCCACTTTCCCTGTTGCCAAGTACTGTTAAACCAAGTCGTCACTACGGTGTTCCCAAATACGCACTTTGCTGATAAACTGAGCGCACTGCGCACTGACTTTGCACGGCGCTTTGGTGACTTTGATGAACAAAAAAAGTCCGTCTACATGCGGCTCGAACCTTGTGCATGTTTGGTAGCACATATCTGTGTGAGAAGCTCTTCTCAGTGATAAAGACTAACAAAACAGCACACAGGAGTCGCCTCACTGATGAGCACCTGCAATCCATCCTGAGAATCTCCACAACACAGAACCTCACACCAAACAGAAACGAACTTGTGGCCAAAAAAAGATGCCAGGCGTCCAGCTCTAAAATGACATTTGAGCAAAAGCAACTGAATGATTTGATTTGTTATTGCACGTAAGAGCGGGAGTCAACCGTTTTAACAAACAGCGTATTGCACTGATACAAAATAGCTGTGTGTGTATATATGTAGATATGTATGTATATGTATATATATGTTTATATATGTGTGTGTGTATGTATATATATATATGTATTTGTGTGTATATATGTGTGTGTATATATGTAGATGTATATGTATGTATATATGTGTATATGTATAGATATGTATATATATATGTTTATGTGTGTGTGTGTAAATATATATATATATATATATATATATATATATATATATATATATATATATATGACAACAACACTCATCACTCACAACAGTGACAAAACAATTACATTGACAATCAGGTTACATTATTTTCAAAATGTTTCCTTTTCTTTTCATTGCTTCTTTAACACACTACTTCTCCTGCTAAGCCGGTATTTTGCTAGTCTATACTAATAAAAGGCAAAGCCCTCACTGACTGACTGACTGACTCACTGACTCACTGACTCATCACTAATTCTCCAACTTCCCGTAGGTAGAAGGCTGAAATTTGGCAGGCTTATTCCTTACAGCTTACTTACAAAAGTTAAGCACGTTTCATTTCGAAATTCTACATGTAACGGTCATAACGGTTGATAACGGTCGACAATGTCCGCCATGTTGAACTTTCTTATTCATGGCCCCATCTTCACGAAATTTGGTAGGCGGCTTCCCTGCGCTGAACCGAAACCGATGTACGTACTTATTTCGAAGGTATGACGCCACTGTCGGCCGCCATATTGAATTTTCCAAACGTCACTAATTCTTCAACTTCCCGTGTAGGTAGAAGGCTGAAATTTCACAGGCTCATTCCTTACAGCTTACTGACAAAAGTTAACCAGGTTTCATTTCGAAATTCTATGCATAACGGTCATAACGGTCAACAACATCCGCCATGTTGAACTTTCTTATTCATGGCCCCATCTTCACGAAATTTGGTAGGCAGCTTCCCTGCGCTAACCAAACCAATGTACATACTTATTTCGTGGTATGACGCCACTGTCAGCCGCCATATTGAACTTTCGAACGTCACTAATTCTCCAACTTCCCGTGTAGGTAGAAGGCTGAAGTTTGGAAGGCTCATTCCTTACGGCTTACTTACAAAAGTTAAGCAGGTTTAATTTCGAAATTCTACGCATAACGGTCATAACGGTCAACAACATCCGCCATGTTGAACTTTCTTATTTATGGCCCCATCTTCACGAAATTTGGTAGGTGGCTTCCCTGCGCTAACCAAAACCAATGTACGTACTTATTTCGGTGGTATGACGCCACTGTCAGACGGCATATTGAACTTTCCAACGTCACTAATTCTCCAAATTAGGCTGAAATTTGGTACTTATTTCGGTGGTATGATGCCACTGTCGGCCGCCATATTGAACTTTTCAACAGTCTGTTACTTATGGGCCCATCTTCAAGAAATTTGGTAAGCGGGTTTCCAACGCTAACTGAATCCTACATACGTACATATATGTCCATAGCCTGCAGCTCTATCACCATGTGAGGCGGCGTTGGGTCCCCCATCCCAATGCTTCCCACGTTGTTGGCTGCCTGCCTATATAAGGCCGTCCAGTTTCTACATTCCCTTCCTTGCTTCGCCACAGGATTCACGTCTCCCTGCTGATAACTGCAGCCTTTTTTTTATTAATCCACGGCTTCTCCGCTGTTTTATTGTTCATTTATTACGATTATAGTTATTGTTTAGGTATTTTAGACTTACTTTACATTGTTCAGGTACCCATTTCCTTTATCATTCCTACCCCCATTAACATGTCTATCGAGGTGATCACCATCAATCAAGGAATTGTCACTTACCGAGTGGTTTCCATGCCCAGAGATGGCACCTGCCTTTTCCATTCTCTTTGTTACATATTGCACGGCCATATCAGGCTCACTCTTGATATCCAGAGGAACATTGTGTCTTATGTATTGAATGACTGGGACAGGTTCAAGGTGTGGACTGATGACGGTACAGGAGATAATTATATTACACAGGAGCACTATAAGAGTGAAATGCTTAAGCCCTTTGCCTATGGATCTGCATGTGAGTTGATGGCTGCCGCTGAATTGTTCGGTTGTTGCTTTCAAGTGTACCGAAATGGCCAAATATTTTACACCTTTCGACAACCGCCAATGCTTCTTAAACATCTTAGATTGACAGGTGACGATTTCAGTAGTGGACACTTTGATGTTTATGAATGTTTAAATTCTCAAAAGCTGGATGTGAAGTCATCGATGAAACTGGTTGTATACTTACAACGCTTGACAGATGCCGAATGTCACTTCAACACAAGTCCTGCAAATACTGTGGTAATTGAAACAAACCATGAAACTCAAACCGATTATGACAGCAGCAATCCAAGCTGTGAGATTTGAAACAAGATTACTGTTCACATGGCCAACTGTACATTGCATGCTTAAGAGTAAGCTCAGCGAACAGCTTGGTCATATTACAACCGGAGGGCCGAACTCACAATGTGGTATACAAAGAGATCCTTAACAAATAATTATTGGTATATTTTCCTCAGTTTAAAAAGGTTTAATTTTCTTCTTAATAAAACTTTTAAGGCAGTACTTTGCCGCCAAGTAAGCATGGGTATTTTGCTATATATATATATATATATATATATATATATATATATATATATATATAAAGATATAGATATAATGTGTGTGTGTATAGATAGATAGATAGATAGATAGATGTGTGTGTGTGTATGTATGTACAGTATGTATGTGTATATATATAGAGAGATATAGATATAGATATATACAGATATATATATAGATATTAGATATATATATATAGATATATATACTGTATATATAATGTGTGTGTATGTATGTATGTGTATATATATATATATATATATATATATATATATATATATATGACAGCAACACTCATAACAGTGACAAAACAATTACATTGACGATCATGTTATTTTCAAAATGTTTCCTTTAATTTTTCATTACTTCTTTAACACACTACTTCTTCGCTGCGAAGCGCGGTTATTTTGCTAGTTCTTCTAATAAACATCAAGTCAAGTTTTGAAAATCCCTAAAGTCCTACTGTTTACCACACTACTTGGTAACCTATTCTAAGTGTCTGTTGTTCTCTTTGTAAAGAGAGACTTCCTAATGTTTGTGCAAAATTTACCCTTAACAAGTTTCCAGCTGTGTCCCCATGTTCTTGATGAACTAATTTTAAAGTAACAGTCTCGATCCACTGTACTAATTCCCTTAATAATTTTAAACACTTCAGTCATGTCTCCTCTTAATCTTCTTTTCCTTAAATTGAAAAGACTCAGCTCTTTTAATCTTTCTTCATAACTCATTCCCTGTAGCTATGGAATGAGCCTAGTCGCTCATTAAAATTTTGGCCTTGAAAAACTGATGTATTTGGTAAGTTTTAATGTTTTTTTTTCATTGGGACTCTGTTGCCCATTAGCTCTATTATAAGACACAGTTATATTTTAAAATACATAAAATAAAGTACAATTTCATGTGGCAAATTACTGTATACTGTGGTTGTGAAGGAATTTTGACTTAAAAATGCAGAGTTTCTCCTTTAAAATAATTCAGGGCCATAGCGCTGGACACAAGACAGGAAATACCCCTACAGGGCAGCAGTCTATTGTAGGGTCAATCATGCACATACCCACATTCACAGTCACACTGGGCCAGACTGATGCAGCCAATTAACCTAACACAATCATTTTTCTGGATGTGGAAGGAAAACTGGAATACCTTTAAGAAATGCCATGGAGATATAGAGAGTCAAAGTATTATAAAAATAGTAGTTTTACCACTGAGGCACATTGTCGTACAGTGATTAATGCTATTGATTTACAACTCCACAAGTTTAGATTCAGATCCTGGCCTGGTAAATTTCTCTACTGATCTCTTCTGGTTTTTGCAAGGGTATTCTCTCCATTCATCCCATATTCCATGGGCATTAGAATGATTTGGTGCTCTAAACTGGGGAGTATAAATATGGGAATATGTGAATGTCCTCTGTGACAAACTTTCTAACTTGTGCACAACACTGTTGGAATGGGCTGAGATCTCCACAACTCTGTAGGAAAAAAAGGTGTTCAGAAAGTAGAAGAATATTGAAAGCCTGTTTGTCCTTTAATTATGAGGCAGAAATTAAACAAAGTCTTTATTGAAAGGTAATGTGAGGCGTTCATTAGGGCATTATGTGTCAGTTTTAATATTAATATTTTTAACCTATAATTAAATCTGAATAACTAACCTAGTTCAGGTCAAAGGATGGTATAAGGTTCAACTGTAAATTTAAATAACAAACTGGATTTAAAATGCTTTTGCTTAATATTGCAACTATCTTAGTGCTCACAAGTAGTTTGCATGAAAAATTGTTATCAGCTGCAGTACACATTTTTTTTTTTTACTGTTTACAAAAACATAATAGCTTTTGTGGTTTAATCAGCAAGAGGGCTTACCTTGGGTTTTATTTAAACCAAAGCTACCACCTCCAATAGGTACCTGAAAAATGAACTAGAGCAATTCCACGGCATTACCACTGTGTAGAAAGATCTAAGATATACGGCCATAAATATTCCATTCTCACTCTACATATCACTGACTATGCTCACTTAAAAGGCTTTTTGATTTAAGTATATTCACACAGTAGGAAAAGGCAAAGTCGTCTGTATTGTTACAGCTAAAATGGAGACCTAAAGAAACTATCATTCTCCACAAAGGTATGTCAAGCTAAGAATATAACCTGGCATTAGACTTAACTGGAATATGGAATTCAATAATGTTCCTTTACTTCTGTTTTTTTGGTAAAGTAAGAGACATGCACACTTTCTTCCTTTCTGTACCTAAGTCTCTCTGTATTTCTTAATTATATTTTGCTGTTACTATAGCACTGAGT
The DNA here is from genome assembly GCF_016835505.1 of Polypterus senegalus. NCBI lineage: Eukaryota > Metazoa > Chordata > Cladistia > Polypteriformes > Polypteridae > Polypterus > Polypterus senegalus. The sequence goes on along the minus strand of NC_053160.1, from coordinate 63,990,316 downwards.
CTGTAATAATATATTAGAATCACTTAACAGGTTTATTAGAGGTTGGTGCAGCTCCAAAGTTCTGGGTTTGTATTACAGATCAGGTGCTGTTTGTGTAACTGAGTCTAAATATTTTTTCCTCTCACAGAAAAAAAAATTTGGTTAATTGGTGATTTTAAATTTTCTCTGTATCAGTTAGTGCGGACATTAGTGAATGTGCTATTTAATGGACTGAATCCTTATCTCAGGCTGGTTCCTACCTTGCACCAAAAACCACTGAGAAAGACTCTGTCCCCTGCAATTCGGTATTGGTATTAAGTTAAAAACTAAATGGATGGATGGTATTTAAATGGAACAGCTTATATTTGCATCCATTCAGTAGTCTAATGTATGTCTTAACAGACTTATTCTAATTAAGGATCCGTGTTAATCAAAAGCTGTATCACAAGCAATGTGTACAAGGGAAATCACATTCTAGTATCCATTACAAAGAATAAGCAAATATGTTTCTAACTGGTCATTTGAACACTTGAATGTATAAAAAGACTAACAGAATAAACCTGATAAAGCCTGCCTAACTCCAACTGGAAAACAGATAGGCCCCAGTTTCAAAGATAATCTTATCAAAGTGGTTGTATTCATGTTGCAGGCACTGTACTTTGATACAACAGTTTCAGTGTTAAAATTGTATTGTTTGCCTACCACAAGTGACTATATATAGATAAAAGAGAAAAAAATAAGATTGCCTGTTTTTCCAAGCCTACTGGGAGAGTTGACCAAAGAGGGTAACAGAAAACCTTTTACACAGGGACACAAAACATACAGTATTTGCAAAGATTTGATAGTAAAAAACTAAATCTGAAGCTTCATGTTAATTATGGTCACATTTTGTGTTACATGTCCCAGCTACAGCAGCCTAGGTTAGAATTCTCGCCTCTGCACTGTGTAGAGTTTGAGTGTTATCTTTGTGTTTCCCCCCACACCCCAAACACCTGTGTATTACAGTAATAGGCGAGCTTTACTTGGTGTTATATAAATAAGTGTCACCTGAGGCAGACTTGCCTTTTATCCAAGTACTGGTTCTTGACAAGTGCTCGACGTAACTGGGATAGGAAGTTTCTTAAGCAGGTTCAAATGAGATGATTTTGTTTGTTCAATATGACTTTGAAAAAATCTTAGGTTGAACTAGTATCCCTATAGATATATTTGAAAATGCTGTCTGCCGATGAACTGATTAGCCATTTCGGACGACCTGTATATGAATGCAAACATTTTGTACTTTTTGAAACATTCATTTTTCAAGACACTCCTTATGTTGCACATTTGCCACTTCAGACTTGTGAGTTTATTTTTATAATTGCTGACTTACTGTGCATAATTACTCTGTTTGAACTTGTACATCATTTACACTTAGCTTTCAGATACCCTATAGGGGATAATGGGAGCCAGAAAGAGTATGATAATTGATATTAATATTGTTGAATATTTCCAAAACTAAGGAATAAACTTCCATTAGATGGTTCCTTACTGTAGTGTCAAAGCAGTGATTGAAATAATTTAACTTTAATTTCTCTGTCTCTTTCCTGTATTATCTGTGAACCACTCTGTGATGCCTCAGCCTGGATTTAAATAAAAATAAAACAAATTCTTTATCAGAATTACCTAGTTTGCTATACAAAATAAGTACATAAAAGGTGTGATAAATAAAGGAAGAGAAAACATGAAGTAGCTAAAAATAAATATAAAGCCACTGGCCTATGATGTCTGTGACAGTGCCTGCACTAATAATATGATGAAAAACATTCACCATTTCTATGGAAATTGTGCCATATATGATGCCCTCCTACTGACCTGATTTATTTGCAGTCCTGTACTGTCTACATGCTTCACTTTTAGGATTCAAGCATTATTTAATTACATTTTAAAATGTTTGTTTTGTAAACCAAGAAAATGCTCCATCAAATAAATACATTGTCTAAATAATTGCTTAGGAACATTGAAGAATAAAGAGTACTTGAAAGCAGAGAGCTGTGATCCTGTCCATAAGCTCCTCCTAATGAAGTGATTTACAGCACCAAAAATGGAGAAATATGTGCAGAAGTCTTTTAGGGAGACCTCTTTTGCACATGTTAGCATATGTTAAGGCAATTTGTCCAGATACAGCAGCTTACAAGAAGTAGAGGGTGAATGTCCAAAGATGTCAGCAGGAAGCCACCCTAGAGTATATAAAGTTTAGCACAGAATCATTCAGGAATATATCAGGTCTTCACAAATCATTTATTAGTCTTTACAGGTGAAACTAAACAATTTGGTTTCTTAAAACTTGTCTACTTTTAGGATTTTATTTTACCTTTGTGTTTTGGGTGTCTAAAGAGAAACTCCTTTTGGCAAGACAAATGCCCCTGGGAAACAGGGACTCTAACCAATAGGGTGACCATAGACGTTTACTTTCTATAATTTATCCAATCAGCTTTTTTCTGAATCTGTTTTTTTTTTAATTACAGAGGTCTAGAGGTAATGTTTATGGGGTCTAATGCAAGACAGGAATCAGCTCAAAAAGGTAAAGAAGTAAATCTGATATCACACTCAAACACACTTGTATTGGTTCAATTTGGAGAATCTAAATTAATAAGATTTGGGGAAGCAGAGGAAATGGAGAAAACTCATATGAACAACGGGATATTGATAAGATATTAATAGATGGTGTCTTTATCTCATTTTAGTTAGCAGAATTATTATGGTTAAAATACTGTAAATATCTTGACACCACCAATTATGGATGGGAATGTCACTTTTTCAGGTGGCTAGTAAGCTAGTGCCACAATTATGGCAGACTACACCATAGCTGTACAGAAGAATAGCACTTGAACTATACTAGTATAACATAATAGTAAAATACCAAGCAGTAACAAACACTTAAAAAAAAAGAATAAAAAAATACCCAAATAGGTAGATTGAAAACCAGCATTATAACAACTTTTACAAGCATGAAGAAAACAGTGACATACTATAAGTATCTGGATTGACCTTGCACATAAAAATTTCACTGCATTTCACTCTACAGTACATATGTCAACATTGATCCTATGAACTTTATTAACTTGTTTAGTGTTCTCAGTGCATGGGAAACTGCATCCTTCTGCTAAGGTTTTACTTCACGCATACTAAGCTGAGATAACAATTTCACATAAGGCTGAAACACATACTTTCAGAAGCAGAGTTTAAAAATAAAATTTTAGATCATTTAAAAGAAATATTACAGTGCCACCCATTCTGAGCACAAATAAATGTCTTAACTTTAAACACCTCTGCCACCGATGTATCATTAAATCAGCTCAGTATATTCATATTTTGCAACATATAATCCATGACAGTGTAATGTTTTGTAATAAAATTCATTTTACTCTGTTGTAGGGGACTATATGAAAAAATCCATACTGCTGTTTATCATTACACATGCCTTGCGAAGCTGGACATGAGAGAAGCAGTTTGAATGTATGTGGATGTCTGTGTTTTATACATAATGCTTACAAATGGGATGCTAGCAGGAAACTGGTTCTGTCTAATTTTGAATGGGTAATTAATGGGTATTAAGGGAAATTGGGAGATGAATACCAACTCCTTTTACCAAGCCTGTTAAAACTGTTGCCACAGTCATGTTTTTGTGGAGGGTTTTAAATTGAAGTTGTGTCCCATTAAACAATTATGGAGGGCTTAAACTGAATAATAGGATTAGCATCACTCCAGTTTTCAGTGTAACCCACCACTCCCTCTCCAAATGGCTTTTATTTATTTCCTGCTCTGGGTTACATCTAAATGTGTCTGGTGAAAGGTTTTTTTTTATGGCACTTAAAAAGGAAATGCTAATCAAGTGCTTGCCAGTTTGCTGTATGCATTCGTGAAAAATGAAGGACAACAAATATGGTGAACATTTTAAGTTGTATCATTCTACAAATGCCACCTAAATGTAACAAATATGTATCCAACCATGTATGAGTGACACAGTCAAAATAAACCAACAGACACAACTTTATTTGAATAGATATAGAGTAGATTCTAAATGTATAAATAGTATATTTTAAAAATCTTTTCATAAATTGTTAATTTAGATATTAAAAATATGAAAAGATTATAAACTGTAGAGAAAAGGCAGCAAATCAGTCATTTGTTTTCATATAAGTTAGTTAAGGTACTGCAAAAATGCATCTATTACTCCTTTACTTTTATGTAACATTATCTTACCAAAGGCTTTTTTTGGTGTTAATTAAAACATCAGTAAAGTGGATATTCATCTCTGTGCAGCATGGCATATTAAAAGCTTGTGATACGCTGGTAAAATTATTAATGAAAGTAAAAGGTTCACAGGTCTGATATCGAAGTATGGAACGTTAAGAGAACTCACGTAAGCCACTTGTGATTGTTCCAAAATGACATTATTTTAGCAGGCCACATTGCACATGCTTGATGCTTTGTTAGTGTGTTTATCACCAAAAATGTATTTATTTGTGTTTTCTCACATAACAAAATATGAGTAATTGATGCATTTTTGCACTGCCTAAAGTGTTATATTACAATGTACACTTTAATCTACTGTAATATGGTTGTCATATCTTCCATCGTGATAAAAAGATCAGAGTTTACATATTTCTACTTAATATATTGTTTTATCTTGGTAGAGTAATATATATTGCTCTACTGTCCCCTATTGTATTATTAATATGTAGCCTTAGAATACCTAATCTCACAGACTTACCACTGTATATAAGGTATTATTCTATATAACTAATCCCCACCTTCCCTTCTATATCTATAACCTCAGGCAATTAGATGTAGTAAAACGACAAGCAGGAGTTAAGTTACACATAAAATAATGTATTACTGATAATATTCATAAATAATAACAAAATGCAAATGTTGGTTAGAGAGAGAGATGCTTCTTCATCATATGTCAGTCAGAGAGAGAGAATGTGGTTGAGCAAGCAAATTTATAGTTTTTCTGTCCAACTCCCTATAGCGAATAGGATATCATGGTACTTGAAGGCCTCTGAGACAAGCCAATTCCAAACAGCCATACCTCAGACCAATGGGTGAAATAGAACATCTTATCACCTGCCCCCAAAAGACCATATATTACACTAACCTGGCTTTGTGTGGGGGATGGGGTTAAAAGACTTTAACAAAGAAATGCTCATCAAACTGGTTTAAGACACATCCCCCAAATCCTGTCGTAAAATTACAAACATGGGGGGGATAAACAAGAATGCCTCTCACCAAGGTACCACTAAATTACATTGGTTTGCCTAAATTATAAATAAAGACATACAAAACATTTATCAAGTTATATATAAAATCTCACATCACAACATATATGATTAAATACTTTAAAGTGGACAGGCACTGGAATCCACATGGATGGAGTATTCAGTAATGTGTGTTGCAGTTTTGGATCTGCCTCTTGTATTGTTATCAGGATCATTATTGGACCTGTTGTATGTATATTAACATGAACTAAATATTGGGTAACACTGCACAGAGATAACCACTTAATTTATGTTTTAAAGGCATAACACCAAAGAAGCTTTTCTTACGGTATTATTACACAAGAGTAAAGGGGTAATAGATGCATTTTTGCAGTACCTAAACTAAAGTGCTACCAAACATTTTGATGGATTTCAGCATTGTTGTAATAGTGTAATGATTATACTTTCTTTAAATGATGCTGAAGAAGAATTCTCCAGATTATTGTATTTTAGAAGGGCTTGGTTTAATATCCACATGGAAACCCTTTACTTCCATTGGTAGTACCATAATGTATTCATATTTTTTTTTTAAGTTAAAATTGAGCCATTGATTTCCAATGAAAAATAAAAACTGTGGACGACGTTTTCCCTTGCCCGGACGCGGGTCACCGGGGCCCCCCTCTGGAGCCAGGCCTGGAGGTGGGGCTCGATGGCGGCGCCTGGTGGCCGGGCCTGCACCCATGGGGCTCGCCGGGCACAGCCCGAAGAGGTAATGTGGGTCCTCCTCCCCATGGGCTCACCACCTATGGGAGGGGCTAAGGAGGTTGGGTGCAGTGTGAGTTGGGTGGTGGCCGAAGGCGGGGACCTTAGCGGTCTGATCCTCGGCTACAGAAACTGGCTCTTGGGACGTGGAATGTCACCTCTCTGAAGGGAAGGAGCCTGAGCTAGTGCGCGAGGTCGAGAGGTTCCAGCTAGATATAGTCGGACTCACCTCGACGCACAGCTTGGACTCTGGAACCAATCTCCTAGAGAGGGGCTGGACTCTCTACCACTCTGGAGTTGCCCCCGGTGAGAGGCGCCGAGCAGGTGTGGGCATACTTATTGCCCCCACTGGAGCCTGTGCATTGGGGTGTACCCCAGTGGACGAGAGGGTGGCCTCCCTCCGCCTTCGGGTGGGGGGAAGGGTCCTGACTGTTGTTTGTGCGTATGCGCCAACAGCAGTTTGGAGTATCCACCCTTTTGGAGTCTCTGGAGGGGTTGCTAGAGGGCATACCTTCTGGGATTCCCTCGCTTTGCTGGGAGACTTCAATGCTCACGTGGGCAATGACAGTGAGACCTGGAAGGGCGTGATTGGGAGGAATGGCCCCCCCGATCTGAACCCGAGCGGTGTTTTGTTATTGGACTTCTGTGCTCGCCACGGATTGTCCATAAGAACACCATGTTCAAGCATAAGGGTGTTCATATGTGCACTTGGCACCAGGACACCCTAGGCCTCAGGTCGATGATCGACTTTGTGGTCGTGTCGCCGGACTTGCGCCATATGTCTTGGACACTCGGGTGAAGAGAGGGGGAGCTGTCAACTGATCACCACCTGGTGGTGAGTTGGCTTCGATGGTGGGGGAAGATGCCGGTCAGACCTGGTAGGCCCAAACGTGTTGTGAGGGTCTGCTGGGAACGGCTGGCAGAGTCCCCTGTCAGAAGTAGCTTCAACTCCCACCTCCGGCAGAACTTCAACCACGTCCCGAGGGAGGTGGGGGACATTGAGTCCGAATGGGCCATGTTCCGTGCCTCTATTGTTGAAGGGGCTGACCGGAGCTGTGGCCGCAAGGTGGTCGGTGCCTGTCGTGGCGGCAATCCCGAACCCGTTGGTGGACACCGCGGTGAGGGATGCCGTCAAGCTGAAGAAGGAGTCCTATAGGACTTTTTGTCCTGTGGGTCTCTGGAGGCAGCTGATAGGTACCAGCAGGCCAAGCGGAACGCGGCTTCGGTTGTTGCTGAGGCAAAAACTCGGGCATGGGAGGAGTTTGGAGAGGCCATGGAGAGCGACTTTCGGACGGCTTCGAGGAGATTCTGGTCCACCGTCCGGCGTCTCAGGAGGGGAAGCAGTGCAGTGTCAACACCGTATATGGTGGGATGATGTGCTGCTGACCTCGACTTGGGACGCTGGGTCGGTGGGAGGAGTACTTCAAGACCTCCTCAATCCCACTAACATGCCTTCCAATGAGGAAGCAGAGCCTGGGGACTCTGAGGTGGGCTCTCCCATCTCTGGGACTGAAGTCACCGAGGTGGTCAAAAAACTCCTTGGTGGCAGGGCCCCTGGGGTGGATGAGATCGCCGAGTTCCTTAAGGCTCTGGATGTTGTAGGACTGTCTTGGTTGACACGCCTCTGCAACATCGCATGGACATCGGGACAGTGCCTCTGGATTGGCAGACCGGGGTGGTGGTCCCCTCTTTAAAAGGGGACCGGAGGGTGTGTTCCAACTATAGAGGGATCACACTCCTCAGCCTCCCTGGAAAAGTCTATTCGGGGTTCTGGAGAGGAGGGTCCGTCGGATAGTCAACCTCGGATTCAGGAGGAACAGTGTGGTTTTCGCCCTGGTCGGAACAGTGGACCAGCTCTTCACCCTTAGCAGAGTCCTGGAGGGTGCATGGGAGTTTGCCCGACCGGTCTACATGTGTTTTATGGACTTGGAAAAGGCATTCAACGTGTCCCTCGGGGAATCCTGTGGGGGGTGCTCCGGGGTATGGGGTACGGACCCCTGATAAGAGCTGTTCGGTCTCTGTACAACCGTGTCAGAGCTTGGTCCGCATTGCCGCAGTAAGTCGAGCCCGCTTCCAGTGAGAGTTGGACTCCGCCAGGGCTGCCCTTTGTCACCGATTCTGTTCATAACTTTTATGGACAGAATTTCTAGGCGCAGCCAGGGTGTTGAAGGGGTCGGTTTGGTGGACTCAGGATTGGGTCACTGCTTTTGCAGATGATGTTGTCCTGTTTGCTTCATCAGGCCGTGATCTTCAGCTCTCTGGATCGGTTCGCAGCTGAGTGTGAAGCGGCTAGGATGAGAATCAGCACCTCCAAATCCGAGAGCATGGTCCTCTGCCGGAAAAGGGTGGAGTGCCCTCTCAGGGTTGGGGAAGAGATCCTGCCCCAAGTGGAGGAGTTCAAGTATCTCGGGGTCTTGTTCACGAGTGAGGGAAGAATGGAGCGTGAGATCGACAGGCGGATCGGTGCGGCATCCGCAGGGATGCGGCTCTGCATCGGTCTGTCGTGGTGAAAAGGAGCTGAGCCGTAAGGCAAAGCTCTCAATTTACCAGTCAATCTACGCTCCTACCCTCAAATATGGTCATGAGCTATGGGTAGTGACCAAAAGAACGAGATCGCGAATACAAGCGGCTGAAATGAGTTTCCTCCGCAGGGTGTCTGGGCTTTCCCTTAAAGATAGGGTGAGAAGCTCAGTCATCCGGGAGGGGCTCAGAGTAGAGCCGCTGCTCCTCCGCATCGAGAGGAGTCAGATGAGGTGGCTCGGGCATCTGATCAGGATGCCTCCTGGATGCCTCCCTGGTGAGGTGTTCCGGGCACGTCCAACCGGGAGGAGGCCCCGGGGAAGACCCAGGACACGCTGGAGGGACTATGTCTCCGGCTGGCCTGGGAACGCCTTGGGATTCTCCCGGAAGAGCTGGAAGAAGTGGCCGGGGAGAGGGAAGTCTGGGCCTCTCTGCTTAAGCTGCTGCCCCCGCGACCCAACCTCGAATAAGCGGAAGAGGATGGATGGATGGATGGAAATTGAGCCAGTAGAGTAGGCACCCTAATAGAGAACACATTATATGTACTTTACTGGTATGTAATGAAAAACGTCTTCATGAATTCTTTCAGCACTCATCAAAGCCTTAAGAGGGATTACATTCATTCATATATAGGATATACTGTAAGAGTGATTATATTGCACACTTTCTTAATTATTTGGTTACTATTCAAAAGAAACAGATTAGTTTGCTTCATTTTACTGAATATTCATGATTTTCAAGTAGAATAGAATGCTGGTTTGGTTGCCAAGAGTTAACGCAGTTTGGAACATTTCAGTTTTAGCTTCTTTAATAACAAGTTGTAAAAAGAAAATAAATCATATTACATGTATATAGCTTGACTTTTAGCTGTAATACTTTGTGCCATTTACTGTCAATCAGCACACTTTATTGAATGCCACTAATGGGATGTGCATAATGCAAGCCAGAAGATAGCAATATCTCAATAAAAAAACATAATTGATATACTTAGTCTGAAACCCTTTCATATGAAAAACACCTATAGCAGAAATAACAACATCATTGGACTCTGATGAACTGAAAATAAACACATGCAATAATCATAAAGGATTAGGGCTTCATGTTAAAACAAACTCTGAGGCAGATGAAGAATATATTATATATATATATATATATATTATATATATATATATATATATATTATATATATATATATATTAATTACATGGTAACATGATTTATGTGCTGAGAGGAGTTCATTCTCCTTTGTTAAAGCTAACACTGAACACTAGTTGTATGGGTTATGTTGGCTGAACTGGAAGGGTGGATACTGGATGTGAGGTCACTCGCCCTCTTCTGGGCTGGACTTTTGGTGCTGAAGGTGAAAAACAAGGTGGTAAGTCCTTCCCACCCAGTGCACCAATAATATTATTCCCCCTGTGATAAAGAAGTCTTCACAAAATAGAAAAAGGTTTGGGGATCGTCCCCATATATTGTCGTCCAGACAATTGAAATAAAGAAGCGATTTAGAATGACTTTGCAGTACAAAATGAATGAATTACTGTAGACAAGATGGCGTTATATAACAGAATGTATGATGGGAGACGAAATGGTTGGCAGGAAGTTACGATTTGAGGCGGGAACACAGAACCAGCGTCATCAGGAGTAGACAGAAGTAATGGATTGTGGAACCAGAAGTGACATCATTGGAATGGACCGGAAGTGACATCATTGCGGCCATTTTGAAGCCGGAAATGGAGAGGTTTTATTTTTCTTCCAGTTTTCTGCAGGTAGAAAGAGATTCAGGTAAGTACCACATGATATTCCCTTGTCTCGTGAGATTTCACTCACCTTTAGGCTCTTTGACTGTCTCCAACTCGCACGTGTGTGACACCCCTTAAAAGCAGACTTGACCAATGTGATTGACACTGATTTTCAATTTGAATATTCTTGATCTTTTTAATGTTATTTAGGATTTTTTAACAACTCAACAACTTGAAAATCTATGCACCTGTGCCAAACAAACTGTTTCATAAAAATAAATGTCAGCTATGACAATATTTTTTTTTTTAGAATTCAGGGTCACTAAAGGCAGTGTGGTGCATGTATAGATTTTTTTATTACCATGGTGTGTTCAACAAATCTTTGCAACATTGTATTTGTGTATCTTACTAGTATTCCTACTCATATTTCTGTTTTTTTGTGAATTCACTTAGTCCATTTTGTGGGGCTGGACCCTGACCAATACTGGGTAAGACACCAATCTATCATTGAGCACACATATGGACACCTTTACACAGCCATTTTACTGTAACTTTTAAACCACATTTCTATGGCTTTGGAATGTATGTCAGAGACAGAACATCCCGATAATACTAATGTAGATATGGGGAGAACATACAAATGCAAGACAAATAGAGAGTCTTGTTTTAAAAAGTCCTCTGTCTGTGGAGTTCACACACATTCCCCATAAGCTGTTTGTGCACTCTCCACATTATTGATTTTTCCTCATATTCCAAAAGACATGTATGTTTGTCCGATTTCTGGCATCATATAAGTGAATGTGTCCAAATATGGACTGATACCACATGCAGGGTTAATTCCTGCATTGCACCTTATGCTGCAATGATATGTTCCAGCTTTCAGTAACCATGTGTATGGAAAATTGAATAAATGACTATATTTAAATTCAACTATATTTTAGATGTCTTTAAAAATTCATTAGTATCCTTTCTGATATAAAACAAATGTATTTTAAGAAATCTTCATTTACAACATCAATAAACACGAAATTAAAAGCTAGGCTGCTAAGTTGTCTAAGCAAACTCTTAACTAACAGACTATTGGATTGTTCAGCCACTCAAGTATAGTTTTTAAAACCAAAACAAGTCTACTCTTAATACAAGTTCCAAATCATTTGGAGTAGCTGCTGAGCCCATTCTTGAATCTCATGCATTTTTTCAGCTACCTTTCATACATATAGACTACACCTTAACTACTGACTGGCTGACCCGACATTGACTCACTCCTCAAAATAACATTCATGTACATACAGCATCTCATAAGTGAACAACAGACTGGTATACAATTTAGTATTAAATGATACATACTAAAATACAGGAAAATAAATACTTCTCCCAAGTATCTCCAACATAAAGCTAGACACCAAAAGCAGCCTAAAACTGGTTCCCAAAATCTGACCCTAACATGCAGTTTATTTTTGTAATAATATACTGTACCAATGATCTCTATGAAAAGCTGGACTGCATACACATGTACTCAATAGACTTATTCACACTCCATGTGACTGCTCAGGAAAAAGTAATAAAAATACCTAGAATTCCCAAAGGTACAAAGGTTGAATTTTAATGTTAACCCATGCATTTAATCAGTTAACAGTCTCAGCAGTTGGGTGGAATGTGATTACAAGCTGATAAAATGTAGGCAAATTCCTAATAGTTACTAATGTTTTATACCAATATAAATAACTATGGGCCAAGCTACCTATAAAGAGACAATTATTTGATTATTTATCAGTTATTTCAAGACTTTGGTTTATATTGCTTTTAAAAAATAAGCCATTCTTTCTATAAAATGTTCTATTTGCCAGATTAAACAGAACAGCTATAGAAAATCCAAGCCAAGGTAAAGTTTCTTTTTGACTTTAAAAATTTGATTTTAACATGTTATTGTCTCAAACAGATAAGACCTTAGTTCATTTAAAAATGGGAGTGCTGGCACAAGTTTTGACTTGTGAACTGCCTTCTTTGTCTTTGTTGTAATGATCATTGAAGACTGAAACCTGTCAGAAGTCTTACTGTGTGTCCAGAATTCTATCTAAGCCTGGTTTTGCTTTTTTTGGGCATTACGGTTACATTAGACTCCTGTTCCTCATTCACCCTGTATTGGATAAGTAGGAATGAAAGTCATTGGATGATGTTTTATTGGATGGCTTCTTGTTTTATGAAAGTCCAGTCATCTAAAAGACAGTGTCACACACGCGCGATTAGGAGACAACTAAAGGGCCTGAATACAAGTAATTTCATGCCTGACCAGGGGGCGGTGAAGTGAACTGATTCTCTCTCTCAGTTCCTTACAGACCATTCTCGGGAAATCCCGCCTGGTTCTGGGGCAACTGATGATGTCACTTCTGGTTCCGGCACTGCTGACAATGTTACTTCCAGATCAGGCCCTGATTACATCACTTCCTCTACTTGCATTTAAAGGCCACCATTTTAAGGCAGAAAGTCAGTTCTGTTCTGGACTCATACCTGTGAACATGTCTGTTCAATTTAATCAATTTTGCAGTCAGGAAACATTATATGGGTGGCTCCCCCAAACCTTTTCAATGACTCTTTGTCGTTCTTCTGACAACAGTAACTGTAAGAAAAGACTAAGATGAACAAATCTTTATATATTTAAAAGCTACAGTAGAATGTTGTACTTTGGTGACACAACAAGTGCAGACATGCTGTGTAGGAGGTAGGAAAAGTCAGCTTCCACATATACAATAACTAAACTGGAAGAAGGTTAACTGCTACTATTGATTACAAAGACTCCTTATATAATTTGACAGGCAAAAATGGATTGGCGCCAGCAGTAAAGAGGCAACAAGTTGAGGCAAATATACAGTTGCAGAAGTGTTCCTTACACTTTATGACTTCTGCAACTATGTATAAAAAATGCATCCATACTAAGCAATGAGTTCACATTAAGTGCATGTAAGTGTTATATCAAGGCCAAAACTTCAGAGTAAAGAGGCATATATTTTATATTTTCAGGCGTGGCTGAAAACAATAAGCAGCACATTCAACAGCTTCTTTTAAAGTAGCAGACAAGCTACTACATGAACCCACTCACAATATACAAAGCAAAGTCATATTAATTTTATTTGGTATGGTGTTATTTATAGCAGTTGTCTCGCACCAATATTACACAATTACAATTACAAAGGAGGAAGAAGTAGAGGAGAAAATGATATACCAGCTAATACCACTAGAATCGCTACAACACATAGTGGAACACAGATTTAACATCAGAATGGGGCATTTCTTTTATTTCTTTTCCACCTTTGCCAGAGCTGAACATCAGGCAGAGAGCCATTACTACAGTACCTAGATGCAGGATCTACATAGTAGATTCACATTACACTGTGTGGTAGTAACAAAATATCACAATAAATAAACATATTTTAAGAAAAGGTGTATTGCTTTCACATTCAAAAGTATTAATTATTTAAAAATAAATTGAAAAAAGTCTATCTTAGAGAAAGAGATAATCCTTAATTTAAAAAGACAAAACTGCAATGTATAAAATAACAAAAAAGGGTCATTAAGAAAAATTTTAATGATTTATCATTTTCAATATATTCAGTTAAACAGGTGTTTTCACAGCTGTTTTAAGTTTTTATTTTGAGGATGTCAGTTATGACTTTATGGGTACAAACCACCACTGTAACAACTTTTGACAAATGAGGCAAAATACATACTTGGCCCCAAAAAATATATATTTGTTTTATGAAGAGGCACAAATTTAATTCAAAGCTGTACTCAAATTCAAATAACATAAAGTAATTCCCTTGTACTACAGTATATCAAGCTGATAAAGAAGGTGATTGCCAGTTTCTTTAACAGTCTTGTCTACCAACAATCTTAGATCACCTTCATTCATGTAAGGTACAGTACATTCCATAGTTCTTAATTTAACATTACCTGAAATTAGGTCTGGTTGTTTCAATGCTGGAAACAATTAAAGTGACAATAACGGTGAAAACGGGTTAGTCGCTCACTTAAAAAGTAACTTATAATAGATCATATGTATGTAAAAGAAAATAGTAAACAAAGGAAACTTCGAGAGATAATGTAAAGGAAATGGAAAATTTACTTGAAAAAGATTAAATTATAACTCCCAAGTACTGCTTCTTTAAATACTATTATATTACATTTTCCTAGTGTCTATTTTTGGCTATTGCAAATGTTAGTTTTTGGATACATTTGATTATGACAGCTAAAATGGTTTTAAAATTAAGAAGAGATTTGCTGAAATTTGCATTTCTCCCTATTTTCTAAACATGTTTGTACAAAGCCCTCAAGACACAATAATATAAGATAGCAAAGACTTCAGAAATTAGAAACACTCACGAAATGAAGGAGACTGCCTTAAAGGTGTGGTTTGCTTCGGATGAGTTAGGGAGATCTGAATCATCTAAAATTATCCCAAACCAAAACAAGGCGGTGTCTTATTAAACCTAAAATGAAACTCTGAAAGTAGAAGAGAAAAAACTAAGTATAAATTAGCTTCCCAAGTTTACCTTACTAAAGTTACTCTAAACTGAATATTAGGTGTTCTAATGACATTACATATCTGCCTCACTACTTGGTAATGATCAAACCTTATAGTGCATGAAGTAAAATACAGTATATTACATTCACAAACATTTTTAGTGAAGTCTAGGTTGTGTAAGGAAAAGCATAACCATAGACTCAAAATCATGTGATGTTCTCCAGAAATACTGGAATATTTCTTTACTGATGTAATCTGAATTATAGTTACTTTAACCATTAAGCTAAAGTTCCTTCCATTATGTTCCTCTTATATGCAGTGAGCTATTCATTTACACAATTAAAATGGAAAGATAGTTCTTCTTAATAAATATGCTGTTTTTCTGCTGACTCTGTCCCAATGAAAACCTGAAGGTAAAAGCAGAGAATTCAGAAAAATAAAACATTCACTCTGGTCACCTTATCAGTGTTGTGAACATCCCTTGTTCTTGTATTTGGATGCCCAGTTCTGAAATTTTTAAAAGTATGTTATAGTAGTTCCAGAAGTACTAACTCAGAATATGGTGTTTAACTGTTAAGATGAAATTTGTCTCCAGAACACCAGAGCATTCGAATTCTGCTTCTTTAGCTTAGTTTCTCCTAAGCCTACAAGCCATGCAGCCTCTCTTACCCAAGCCTTTCACTGTCAAAAGTATACTCTCTTTTTTCATCATTTTTGTGATTAAATTTGATTCTTTAGAAGCACCCTCCTATTCTTAACATCTGGAAGTGCTGTTATTCAAGTGTGCATCCAGCAGCTTTTATGTAGTTTTCAGAATTCTATTGCCTCTTACTGAGTACACCATTTGCAACTGTTCTGGTACACAATAACAAAACACATATGGTACTTAAAGCGATTTTCCTCTACCCCTTTTTAATTATATTTTAATTGAAAGGTAAACAAAAGAAAATAAAATTAGATACTGACAGTCTGAATAAGGCCTTTAGAGGCTACCTAATGCCATTATAGCAGACATCTGTTTAGGGGCTACTTTTTCTTACTAGGTCTTAAATTTTTGTCACATCAATACAGTTTGAGCTATGCCCTTAGGGCGAAACAATCATATAAATCTAGGCACAGGGTAGAACATTTTGTTCAGTTTTCTTTTTACTTTCTTATATACGAAGTATAGGGAAAGTATTGTAATCGTCCAATAATTTGATGTCTTGATTTTGATGAATCTCAACGTTTTAGACCTTTCCGAGTCCGAAAATACCATTTTTGGAATTATGTCTGTGTGTATGTAAACACGATAACTTGCGTACACTTTCACTTGGGTCAACCAAATTTGCATATAAGTATTAGGTACAAAACGTAGATTTGTATCCTTTAATGTTTGTGCCCCTCTTTATTTGACAGAACTGCTGCATCCTTATGTACCGTCTCGCTCTCTCAGATCAGCAGGCCAGATGCTTTTATGTGTTCCCAAGACACGATGCAAATTCCAAGGTGATCGAGCTTTTTCAGTTGCAGCCCCAAAACTCTGGAATGATTTGCCGTTGCACATTAGGCAGGCTCCTTCACTAGCTGTCTTTAAATCCTTTTTAAAAAACACATTTTTACTCTCTGGCTTTTAACCCAGTATGATATGTTGGTTAACTGTATACTTTTTATTAAGTATCTCTTCAGTTCTTATGTGTTTCTGTTTCATTTACCCGTTGGTTTTGTGTGTCTGATATTTTGGGTTTTTATTGTACAGCACTTTGGTCAGCTTTGATGCTGTTTTTAAAGTGCTTTATAAATAAATAAACAAACTTTTGGGCTATTTCTGCTAACCAGAAGTGGTACTTTAGCTTTTATTCATGCAGCTGCAAAGTCCGATCTATTCAAATTTTATTTTTATAATAACTGTTCAATATATTATTAATTTGATTTGATTTGTTGTTGTTGGTTCTTTAATGTACATAATATAAAAAATATAATCATGGTCTTGTAGTTTACACCTCAAATATTCATCCCCATATATGAGTATATGAGAAAATCTAGGGTAGACCACTCCTGATTTTTTTTTTTTTCTTTCTGTGGCTTTTAAAGGTTTTGCATCTATCCCTAGGCCAGAAACCTACACAGCCCACTGAGAAACACTTTAGTTCCATGGTAGGCCTGATGGGGTTGATTTGAATGTGAAGGGAGACTGAATTACTACATTATTTTGATTAGGAGATATTTTATTTTTCTTAGTTCCTAACTGCACAATATACACATGAGCCCCATTGCACACATAGATAGATACTTCATTATTCCCCAAGGGGAAATTCACATACTCCAGCAGCAGCATACTAATAAAAACAAAATTAATTAAAGAGTGATAAAAATGCAATGCAAGTTAAAAAATGCAAGGTGGAGAGTGCGAGGCAGGTATAACAGACAATAACATTAATAATGTTAACATTTACCCACCCCAGATGGAATTGAAGAGTTGCATAGTGTGGGGGAGGAACTATATCCTCAATCTGTCAGTGGAGCAGGACAGTGACAGCAGTATATCGCTGAAGCTGCTTCTCTGTCTGAAGAGGATACTGTTCAGTGGATGCAGTAGATTTTCCATGATTGACAGGAGCCTGCTCAGTGCCCGTCACTCTGCCACAGATGTCAAACTGTCCAGCTCCTTGCCTACAATAGTACCTGCCTTCCTCACCAGTTTGTCCAGGCGTGAGGTGTCCCTCTTCTTTATGCTGCCTCCCCAGCACACCACCGCGTAGAAGAGGGCGCGCACCACAACCATCTGATAGAACAGCGATTCTCAAACTGTGGGGTGTGCCCCCCGGAAAGGGGCGCTGAAGCTGTACAAGGCGGGCGTCGAATAAATGAACAAGACATCAAAATTAATTTTTTATATTTTTATTTCAAATTTAAATTTGCAAGCATATAATCACAGCAAATGCATTACAACTAAAATTAAAATAAAACATTTATAAGGCATAGATCTAATGACTAATATGTGCCTGCTTTAAAGCACACAGCCTGTCCAGGTTTGGTTTGATATTCGTGATAGACACTCTGAGCTCCTTTTCTATTTGAAGTTTGTTTCTGTGACGAGCAGTGCCGCTGCTGCTGCCTCTATAGTTGAGTATTTTCAATCCAGAAAGTTCGAGACATATCGGTATCTGTCGCGAACAATCGGGTAACAGAAGATCAGGTGATTATATGGCGTGACTGCACCACATTAGCAGCGTATCCAAAAGTGCTAAATTGAGTTAAATAATTTACTGCGTATTGGGTTATTTTCATGATACAACTAACAGCGGTATAATATTTGTCAGACGAAAATACGTTTGTCTCGCGCAGATTGACTTCATCTGTGTCCTTGTTTACGAGATTTTTAAATATTAAAACATATTTAATCGTTCCTTTACATAAAAAAAATAATGAAATAAGAATAAATTTATTCTTTGATTTTGGGATTAGAATTACTACCAAAACCACACAAGGCATTTTAACAGTTATTAAAGCACTTTAAATAAAAATAAATTGCAAATATTTCATCAAAGTTAGCCGAACACATGCAAATCTTATGGAAGTAAAAATGATGGGATACTGTGACACTGCACGAGTATCATACCTTTGTTAGTTGTATCATGGGTTATTCTCATCCATCTTATACTATGCAGGGGGCGCAGAATTATTCCAGGTAGAAAAGGGGATTGTGAAATACGAAAGTTTGAGAACTGCTGTGATAGAACATCTGCAGCATCTTATTGCAGATGTTGAAGGACGCCAGCCTTCTAAGGATGTATAGTCGACTCTGTTCTCTCTTGCACAGAGCATCAGTATTGGCAGTCCAGTCCAATTTATCATCCAGCTGCACTCCCAGGTATTTATAGGTCTATACCCCATGCACACAGTCACCACTGATAACCACAGTGTCCAGGAGAGGCCTGGGCCTCCTAAAATCGACCACCAGCTCTTTGGTTTTGCTGGTGTTCAGTTGTAGGTGGTTTGAGTTGCACCATTTAACACATTTCTTGATTAGGTTCCTATACTCCTGCTCCTGCCCACTCCTGATGCAGCCCACAATAGCTGTGTCATCAGCAAACATTTGCACGTGGCAGGACTTCGAGCTCTATTGGAAGACCGATGTGTATAAGCTGAATAGGACTGGAGAAAGCACAGTCCCCTGTGGCGCTCCTGTGCTGCTGACCACAATGTCAGACTTGCAGTTCCTAAGACGCACATAAATAGGAGTTGAAAGTTTTTTTATTACAGGAATTCTCCATTTTTTGGTCTACAACAACAACATTTATTTATATAGCACATTTTCATACAAACAGTAGCTCAAAGTGCTTTACATATTAAAGAATAGAAAAATGAAAGACATAATTATAAAACAAAATAAATCAACATTAACATCGAATAAGAGTAAGGTTCAATGGCCAGGGGGGACAGAAAAACAAAAAAACTCCAGACGGCTGGAGAAAAAATAAAATCTGTAGGGATTCCAGACCATGATACCGCCCAGTCCCCTCTGGGCATTCTACCTAACATAAATGAAACAGTCCTCTTTGGATTTAGGATTCTCACGGAAGGGCTTGATGATGATGATGGTCACGTAGACTTCTTCCTTTTAATCCGTCCATCACTGTTGGAGCATCATGAAGCTTTGAGTAGGTGGAGGTGGCGCAGGCCACCACCACAAAGAAACCGGAAAAAGAAACACAAAAGAGAGTAGGGGTCAGTACCGATTTTAGAGCCACCATGAATAGTTGTTTTGATGAATTGAACATACAGAGTATCAGGATTAAGTTAAATTACGATTAAAATGAAGTTATAAAAAGGCCATGTTAAAGTAATGTGTTTTCAGCAGTGTTTTAAAGTGCTCTACTGTATCAGCCTGGCGAATTCCTATTGGCAGGCTATTCCAGATTTTAGGTGCATAACAGCAGAAGGCCGCCTCACCACTTCTTTTAAGTTTTGTTCTTGGAATTCTAAGGAGACACTCATTTGAGGATCTGAGGTTACGATTTGGAATATAAGGTGTCAGACATTCCGATATATAAGATGGGGCGAGATTATTTAAGGCTTTATAAACCATAAGCAGAATTTTAAAGTCAATTCTGAATGACACAGGTAACCAGTGTAGTGACGCTAAGACTGGTGTGATGTGTTCTGATTTTCTTTTCCTAGTTAGGATTCTAGCAGCTGCATTCTGCACTAGTTGCAAATGATTTATATCTTATATCTACACTGCAAGATGCTTGTGTTGTGAGCTAGCTGCCAAAAATTGATTTTCCACATAATCATGACAGCTTTTTCTCATATTACAATCAATGAGTAGGCACTGCAGCCTTGCACAAATACTTTTTTCACTCAGACACAAGAGTAAATGAAAAATGCTGTAGTTTTAAATGACAGGAATATGCAATGAATAACACTGATTTTGTTATACAGATCCTGTGGTATTTCAGCTGAAACCGAGCATAGTGCTTATTGCCTGAAGCGATGTGTGGTGTTGGTCTGCTTAGACAGAGCAGAATTGATTTTAATTAGGACTAGTGATGAGAGAACCACACATTGAAATCACAGAAATGTTTGGGAACTTTGAATAACTCCACATAACACTTTAAATTCAAATGAGAAACTGAACTAGTTTTGAGTGGATTATAATGGTGCAATAGATTTTTAAGTGTTCTGGAGGACCAGAGAGGCACCTGCCAACTATGCTGGAGCCATTACTGTGGCCAAAATTGTTAACTGAGCTATGAGGCAACACTCCTAGCCACTGTGCGACCATGCCTCATACAACAAGAGCGGGAAGGAATGCCACAAACTAGCAGTTAGTAAATAAAATACAGATCATTGTGTTAACAGAGTTCCAGCCTTGGGGCCACAGCTATAGACAGCTAATGTACCCCTCAAATGAAAATATTGGCAAGATTTTTTTTCTTCTTTTCTTAACTCATGCACAGTAGGCATGTTTGAAAGTTCTGCACATGGCTGCTACAACTCTGTGATTTCACACTGACCTTGCAAAACATCATAAGGCTCTGGGGGAAAAAAAAATAATCTAAACTGTCCGCAAGGCAAATTTCCAAGAAAATTTTTGACAAACACAGCATATTCGCTGAGATAAACGCTTTGTTGATTTTCACTGATCAACACCAGGAGCAGAAGATGATACGTAATCTAACTGCCAGGCTAGTTTGTTATCAGAGGTTCAAGTCAATCCTTCGTCAAATTTACCCCAGTATAAAAACATACATGTTCATTTATTTACCCCAGTATAAGTGCACATAAGTGTGTGTTCATGGAAATGTACCCATATGATCTTTTTCATAGTTGACTTCATCACTCTGTGATTCTAAAATGGAAGACGCAGATGTAAAATTTGGATGTAAAGACAAATAGGTTTAAGATACTGCAAACATTTCTGTGAATTTTGATAATTTTATACAAAGAAACTAAAATGTAAACAATACTGTATTTTTAACAAGTTGTTGAAAGATGTATTACATATCCAATTACAGTATTAATTTATAGCCTTTGCATGGTATTAGTCTTTTAGCTTTGTTGTTTTTGCTACTGTTTTTTAGTTGTTATAATGTAATCACTTATTTCTTATAAAAATATACAGTATTTATATAGCACACTATGTTTTCTTATTCATATATGTACATTAATTAATAGTAAAGTGGTCATCTTTAAATTGTATTGAACATTATCCTACCAAATCCTACCATCCTGCCAGCTGAATTCAGATCTTGTGGTTTGATTCCTGCACAGAAAGCAGTGTTTGAAGAATCTGTGCAGGGCAGCAGCTAAGGGTTACATAATGATTTATATATTTTTAAATGAATAAACTGGTTTCCATTATATTTGCTTGCAACCTCACGACTGATGACCACCATGCACATGACAACTTTATTGTACTGTACCTATGTGTACTGTATGTTAATGACTTGATAAATAGCTTTGAAAATAACAATGGTGCGTATATATGTGTGTACACCTGCATGTGTAAATCTGGCTGATGTATAGTTCTTTGTGTAAATCCTACACAAATAAAGTCTATCCCTCTCTCTTATGCTTTCACACACACACACCCAAACACAGAAGCACATTTAAATTGCCAATGAACCTAAAGAATGATTTTGAACTATGGAAAGAAGCCAGAGTGCTGGAAAAAAATAATTAATGCAAATCTGGAAGAACATGCAAGCTCTAGTCTGGAATCAAAGGTGGGCCCACACATGTTGTGACACTTGTGAGGCAACAACACACCTGCAGTTTTGCCAGTACTGCACGCTAAACTCAGCCAAAACAGTTTAAAGATTAGTTGTGTCAACAGAAACTAAGATGTCAGTCTTTTACAACAAACTCTTGCTGCTTCCTAGCTATCAGTCCAGGCCCTGTTAGGAGAATAGGTTTATCTGAATGAAAGGTTTAACATTTTCAAAAGGAACATAGAAATATTCTTTCAATTTATAACACAAAGTGTTCTTCAAATCCTTAACACGGAAAGAAAGATTAGAAACAGGATACTAATTTTAAAGGATGTCACGTCTGGCTATAACGTTATTTTAAAGCTTTTGTTATCATTGCCAGATGTAATGGAGAGGAAGCAGTCTTATAGTATGAATAAAGATTGACAGTTCTTCTTCTGGAAAAAGGGAAGTTCATTATCACATATGCAAAGAACCAACATTATCCCACCACCTGAGAAAGCAAGAGATTACAATAATCCAGAACATCAAGGGCACAGCCACAGAAAAAGCATAAGAAATAAAACAAAAACATGAAGTTGGTGATCAAAACATACAGTTAATGAAAATAACTGCATCCATCCACTTTCTGAACCTGCTTAATCAAAATGTTGGGGTTGAAAAGGGCCAAAACCTCTCCAGGCAGTATCAGATGCCAATCCATTGCAAAACAAGTAGTAGTGTTGGTTACAGAAAATTAATAGTTTAGAAAAACATGGAAAAAACAGTTTGCTAACAAAAGTATGGAACATATTGACTCACTGATAGAATTTGTGTTGGTGGTTTCAAACATTTGTTTTTCTCAGCACTATTTCCCATAAACACACTTTAGTTAAAAAGTAGGTATGTTTTTAGATAACCTATATGAGTGGTATGCAGTAACCCTATTCTGACTAAAGTACAACACAAAGCAGAACTCATCTAACAATATGCTTGCACTAACAGAATCTGTGAGCCAAATGTACTATAAAGAATCAGAGCAAACCATAAGAATTTATATGTTAATACAAAACTAGCACTTGATGTAGTATATTCCACTCATGTTTTCCTTTTGAAAGCTCAATAATATTTGACAATGTGCAGTATGCAGTTTAACCAATGTGTTGGCAGATATCATTGTATAAATATTCACAATCCTGAATTAATTTCAACAGCTTCTTTGTGGCAACAGAGTTCATAATTAACAGGGTAGAGGTTTTTGCTCAGGGGAATGTATTCTGGATGACTGCGTACAGATATTACCAGATGTGTTGTACTGAAATTATTGTATAAAATCGTTGAGAAAACCATAGCCAGACATTATTGTTTTTAGAATCAGCCCTTTCTGCCCCCTCCCCAAAAAAATAAAAATAAGTTGAGCATATATCACTGATGCGGATACATTTAGGTATGTAGATACACTTATGATGGCTTTGTCCAGGTGGCATTATTAAATTAAAAAAAGAGAATGACAGTCCTTTGGTAAATGGTTAAAACACATCCTCAGCAACCAGTACACATTATTTCGGCTCAAAAACAACATGCCCAGGGCTATTTTAATGGCTGAAGTCAAGCAATGTACAGCTCAAACCATGGGTTTTTATGGTACATTTAGCTTAGGATAGCAAGCAGATGAGATGCCAGGGATAATAATTTACATGATTGTATTAATCTACAATTTTGTAAAAAGGCCTGTGTAAAATCAACCTTGTCCTATTCAGCGCTGAAAGATAACTGAATGGGAACAGATAGCAAAGTATGACTGAAGAGCAAAGCAGAATTGCCAGTGTAAAATTTACACACGTGGATACTTTTTTTTTTTTTTAATATTTCACACTGACAGAACATGTGACTTTGACGACTTATACTGTAATTGCTCTGAGCCAGAAGATCTCATTTACATTTTAAACACTGACGTTTCAAGGAAGGTCCCGTTTTTAAAATAATGTGAAAAGAAAAACTGACCAATGTGATTTAATAATTAAATACCACAATTAGATATTTAGAATTTTTTGCACATTTTGGTACCTGGTAATGTGTACCCAAATTTCTGGTCCCACTTTAATTTTTGAGATAAAACAAGGACATGTGAAGAATGTACATATTCAGAATAATTTTCATATTTTAGTACAGAGTTTTACAGGAGAAAGTAGGGTGAAATGACACCTTTTATTGGCTAAAAGGGTGTCACCTTGCCTGATGAAAGGACCATAGCTGCCTCGAAAGCTTGCATTTGTAATATATTTAGTTAGCCAAAAAAAGGTGTCATTTCACCCTACTTTCTCCTGTATCAATCTATGGCTAACAAGGAACAAACACTTTAGTACTCAACTTTAAAACAGTCTGAAAATTATATTTGAAATAGTCTTCGACATTTGTTGCTTAAAGGTTAAACTCAGAGGAGTATCATATGTACTGTAGAATGAGAATGAAAAATTGAGACCACTACATCACACAATTTTCTGAAGCAACGTAAATGAAAAATAAAAATTGCATCTAACATATGTCACACAGGCATGCGAAAGGATCACCTTCCGGGCACAGCTAAGGTATGTCGTACCACTCTTGGATAATAGGGGGTGCTGTTGATAACAGTCTCATCTATTTTTTAACTCAGAGCTTTGAAAGCACCCCTTGAGGACAAACAACTGGCTTGTCAATATATTGCCACAGAGCACATATTTTCATTAAAAGCTTTCTTTTTTCATTTGAATTAAACTGGGCTTTGCCCAGCTGGCACCCCAATTGCTCTGGATTTGCATTGCCTCATTATTTGCCCTGCTACACATGATATAGTGACAATCCTGCAATTTCATCACAGAGTAAATATGTCTGGTTTGGTTATAAGGCAAGGTTACCCAGATCACCATTAAGTTTCAGCATTTTAAGGAAAATGTGGGAAAACTTTTCAGCTGTAATGAAGTCTGTGAGACAGAATGACAAAGCAAAGTCAATCACCAAAACAAAATACAATTTCACTTAAGAGCTACTTCATGTCCATCAACTAATAATGAAATTTCGAAATATGGTAGATAAACTAAACATTTCTATTGAAATTGTGCAAGAATCATGTGATCAGAGATCAAAAGAATTACAAGAAAGTAATTGTGCAGTTTAAAAAGAACACAAGTAAAAAGGGCGACACTATTACTTGTCAAGCTGTATATGAACCCATGAGTCTACTTTATTTACTTATCAAAGTTTAAACTTTACAGGCATAGTATGCAGTGGATATTTAAGCAGTTTAAGAAAAATAAAATGATGCAATGTACAATTTAGAAGATTATTAAGCCATATTGTAGTTCTTTCAATATCCAGCTTTTAATGTGAAAACGCCATTCATTAAACAAAGGACTGATAACCAGAAATATATTTTTTATTTTTGTCACTATATTATATTTTGACACCACATAACACATTTTTAGCCAAGCAAATCATGAAAATGAGCATAACGGCTCACCTCCTTAGACTGTGATCTTAATATAGCAGTGGGGCTTATATGCCTCAATGACCTGTTGTCTACAGTCTTGCTGTCCTAGCAAAGCTAACCATGGCATATTGGTTGGTCTAAGGGGAGAAGCCACATGAATGCAAATGTTTTACTATCACATTTCATCAAACCACAGAGATGCTGGGGTCCATCCTAGAAGCTATACAGGCTCACCACCATGAGGTGAAGAATAGGGGTCAGGCACAATTTTAGTCAGGTGACAGGAATGGCAGAACAGATCCAAATATAGCTCTTGGGACTTGGACTGTTAACTTTTCTCAAGGAAAGAAACCAAGCTCATGCAGAAGGCTAAAAATGCCAGATTAGCCCATAGTAACTAGCCTCCAAGCAAAACACAAATTCTAAAGCCAGACTTCTTGATGTAGTATTGTCTCTTTCCTAGTGTGGATTTTTTTTTTCTATTGGGGATTCCATTACACTTCAACTCTGAAGGCAGGTTCAGAAAAATGAGCTGATGAATACATCATTTACATTTATTTTACTGTTTAGCCCTGATTTTAGACTAACTTTGGATGTCACAATCCAAGAATATTCCCAGCTGCAGTCTCTAATTAGAGAGTACGGTCATATTATCCACTGATTAAGTTATGCCAACACTCTTGACTTCTCTTTCAATTCTGCTCCCTTTGACTTGAACCTTGTTACTTACAACTGTGTCTCTGGCTATGCAGTTTTAGAACTCTGTGTATTTTTGTGGTGATATGTTGGAGGTCACCATGAAAGGATGAGTATCCCAGTCAGGATGGTTGGCGTTTCCTTTCCAAGGTCGGAAGCTAGTATAATGGGAGTACTCAGGGTTGCAGTACCCCTCTGGAATGGCTAATGTTTATACAACCACAATTCTGGAGAGCAGGACTGTTGGGGTCCTTGGGTGCCACTGGAGGAAACTACAGAGAGGAAGCTTCCCTATCAGATGAAGGTTCCTCCTGTCGCAGAAATGCATCCTGGTTACTGTGCTGACATGCCAGAAGAACTCCTGGATTTGATTTTAAAAAAGAGCTCTGTGCTTCACCCGACTGAGTTGGAGTCAGAAGTAGAGGAGGACAACGCACGGCTGGAGGGATGATGGAGAAATAAAAAGAAGGTTTGGATATTTACCATTATTTTTAGTGCTATCACCTGTGTAAAAAAAAAAAGTATTTTTTTAATACTATCAGATGGATAATGTGTCCATAGCACCCTGGCTTCAGTTATACATGTTATAAAATATTAAATTCTATTTTCTATAACTGTAAAAATTACATGTGAAAAAAGCAAAGGTCGCAAAAAAGGTTATAATATGGAATAATAATGAGTTACTACAGCAGATTATTATGTTGTTCTTAAATATGCACAATTTAACATTTATATCCAACACTTACTTTATTGCATGTAATAACATTAAATCTTTTTAGCTTTATAGAATGCTGACAGCATACTTAAAAAGGTTACTACACTGTCACTAGTACATCTAATACAGTGCCAATGAACAGACTACTCTTTTTTGACTGTAGCACTGCAATAATCTTGTAAAGTGCACATTAGGAAGGGCAACATGCAGTGCATTAAAAATAATTCCATCCATCCATCCATAGAATTTCCTGAAGCAGCATGTGCCAATGCAGAGTATTGAGGAGCTGGTCCTCATGTATAAAATTTTGCTTAGATTCTACACTAAAATACTGCTTACGCTCCAAAGGCAAAAGCAGCGTACCCATACACACACACACAAAAAAAAGGATTTACAAAACCATGCAGATATCGTGTGCCACCCCAAAATCCTTTATAAATTACTGCTAGCCAATAATCATATATAGGTTAAAAAAATTACTTTTTGAATATTCACAATCTAATCACCATATAAAATTTGCACACATTCCTAAGTGACCTCTTTACTACAAACCATAGAGGAACAGATGGAAAATGGCAGGAAATGAAACTTAGGTGACTGTGAACTTAAGATATTACTAAAAGAAGTCGAGAATTGCTAAAATATTATTTTTGCTGATCTCTCTGAGGAAATCACAAATAAAAGAAAAAAGGCTAGAAACAGCTGCGTGGAAACAGCAATAGTAGAGCATGAATTGACACTGGCTGAATGCATATAACAGTGAGATATTAAAAACTAGGTACAACATCCAAATGTTCTTTAACTGTTATTGTGTTGATGTCCTGCACTACTGCACCAGCCATCACAATGCAGCAAACCTTTGTGGTGCTGTACAACAGTGTACCAATAAACAAGTCCAAACATCAGCATCTACCATTTAATAAACTAATGGTCCATTTAATTATGTGTGGAAGGATCTTTCATTTTACCTCCCTTGTGATGTACCTACTAACACTTGAAGAAAAAAAAAAAAGTATACAAGTTGTCTATAATATATATTAAACTTAGGTGCAATACTGTTAATTAGGCTTGCTCATCAAGGAGCCAAGCATCATACAGAGAATGACCCTGAAGCCTGTATTCCACATTATTCGATAAACATAAAGCAACCATGGGATGAGCCACAAAATATTAGTCAGACACATTTGAGCATCATATATTACTTGTATATTAACTAAATAAAAGTGCTTTCTGTTTACAAAACAAATTTATTCTGCAATGATGTGGGAAGTAAATTGTGCAGATTACATTAGTAAAAAATCAGCAATTGCTTCAAATTACTTTTTGATCTCAGCTTGCTCACCTGAATGGTAAGGATATTACATATAATGTATCTTGATAGGCGGCACGGTGGCGCAGTGGTAGCGCTGCTGCCTCTCAGTTAGGAGACCCGGGTTCGTTTCCCGGGTTCTCCCTGTGTGGAGTTTGCATGTTCTCCCCGTGTCTGCGTGGGTTTCCTCCGGGCACTCCGGTTTCCCCCCAGACATGCAGGTTAGGTGGATTGGCGATTCTAAATTGGCCCTGGTGTGTGCTTGGTGTGTGGGTGTGTTTGTGTGTGTCCTGCGGTGAATCCGAACACAGGGTCACGGGGGTCTGCTGGAGCCAATCCCAGACAACACAGGGCACAAGGCAGGAACCAATCCTGGGCAGGGTGCCAACCCACCACAGGACACACACAAACACACCCACACACCAAGCACACACCAAACTCCACACAGGGAGGACCCGGGAAGCGAACCCGGGTCTCCTAACTGCGAGGTAGCAGCGCTACCACTGCACCACCGTGCCGCCCGAGGCTGGCTCTAGGATGTCTAAATTGGCCTATAAGCCAGACATTATCATGAGCAAAAAAATCATTGTGATTCCTGAAACTTGCTTTACACAGTCATTGGTAATATTGTCCAAAACAGCCAGTGCTGACATTGCCAGTTATACTGCAAAACACACACAGCGCATCCCTTTGATATACAAAATAGACAGGCAACACACTAAAAGTAATTCACATTAACCATTTGTATTAGGTAGTATTACCAACAATAAGGACAGCTGTATTGATAAAACATACCAGTTAACTGTGATACGAGTTTAACAACATTAGTTTGTGACTGATGAGTCACTGAAATATGCAAAGAAAAAAAGAGATTTTCTGTTTACTTCATCTTCCTTCCACATGGAATCACTGAAATGCCAACACCAAAATAGTATGCATTAAGACTTACACATAACTTTAATCAAATTTCCATGGCAAGTTCATTTTTTTAAATTCCACCTTTTGCTAAAAAATGGCTTATGTACGTTTCTGAGCTCAAGCAGGTTTTATATATAAAGGCCCCAGGACCTTATCTTGATAGCATCAGGTAGAAGGCACAACCTACTGTGAATGGGGCACCAGACCACTGCAGGACTCGATCATTGTTGGCCAAATTACATTAGATTAGAAAGAACTTTATTTGTCCCCTGGGGGAAATGTGGCTTTTTACAGAAGTTATTTAAATAAATAAAAAAAAAAAATATATATATATATATATACACACACACACACACACACACACAATGGTCTGAGCACACACAAGAATGACTAAAAGGGAAGAAAATTAGAAAAGAAAGAAAATGTCTGACTCTGTCACAGTAGGACATTTTAAAGGTGTATTGCTGTTGGTGTAAAATAGCCATGGTAGCATTTCTTGACAAACCTCTGCTGAATAATTTGTTGCCTGAAAGTACTTGGTGTTAGTGTGTTAGAAAGTGTATGTACAGCATCATTTATAATGGCACTAAGTTTTGTTTTAATTCTTTCTTTTGCTATAACCTCCAGGGGGTCCAGAGTGTGTCCCATACCTGGGCCTGCACTTTTATTTAGCTAGTTGATTTGGTGGACCTCTTTTAAAGTGATGTTACCTCTGCCCTTTCTCATGTAGTTCCTCTGTGTTCTGAGACCAGTACAACCTGTGATGCGGACCACCCCCCAAAAAAAGCCAAACCCCCAAGTACTTTTAGAAGCGTGCCATCTCAACATCCACTAACAGAAAAGCGACAGGACATACAGGCTCTTTGGTGTGGGGAAAGTCAATAACCAGTTCCTTGCTTTTACTGATGTTAACTTGCAGATATCTTTGCACAAAGAAATAAAAGCCTCCACCTGACTCCTATATTCTATCTCATCTTCTTTAAATTATACTCACAAATATATATAAAAACAGTATGTTTCAAAAAATGACCATTTCAGTAGGCTAGTTTTCATAATTACCTGTGCTGTGTTGCATTGTTATTGCTGTGCAATGGGACAAAACAAAATCAATTCAATTTAGTGGCATACTTTAAAATAAACAGTAAGGGTATATCCTGAACCGAAGAACCAAAAACAGAAGTGAGAGAGAGGGGGCAGGACGGGGAAGGAGGAGGGAACAAACCTGAGAAATGAAAAGGATGCGAGTTTAGAATGAAGTGAACAGTGGCCATTTGAAAAGATTAGTTATGACAGATGAGTCATATTCAGTATATTGGCGCTCCATCTAAAACAACGCGCATACATCTATTGTGTGGTGATAAAATGTGCCTCCAATAATTTACGGTGGCGTTTACCCGATTACTATCATTTTTTTTTTTTTTAATTCTGGACAGTCTGCGTCAAGACGTAAACATTCTAGGGGTCCGGCCTACTGACAGCACGCACATGTAAGTTGGTTCGCAGTTTGTAGCTGCCCTGTTCTGTGGATAGTTATTCTTTATATCTGATGCGAGTTAAAACTTCCAAGGGGTGACAAATGACTGGACGGGCGAATTGCTAAACGATTCCCGCATCCCGACACTAAAGACACCTCCACGCGACATTCCCCGCGCTCGTGCGCAAACAGTGCAACGTGCTGCTCAGGCGGCAACTCTTCTCTAACTTTTGTCCATAACAAAGAAAAGTGCTTTTCTGTGAATCCCACCCCCTCCTTCTCCATTGTTGACGTCCTGCCCTCACATTCGCTGAGGGTTAAATTCTTGGTGGCTCTCGTTACGCTCTTTACGGGGATCGTATGTAAACAGCACGGCCAGGTCCCGCGATGCTCCTCCTCCTCTTCCCTTAATTCCCTCCACTCCCTCTCCCAAAGAGCCTGAATGATAAGCTCGGGGACAGAAAATGGCGGCGGCGGCGGGGAGCCGGACCTCGTCGTCGGGAGCAAAGGAGTTGAATAACAGTAATCATTCTTCTCAGTGCAATAGTAGCAGCAGCAGCAGCCTCGGGGTGACTCGAGGGGAATCATCCCAGTGGAGGCGGAAGGAGCTGCGCAAAGTCCGGAGTGTAGATCTGGAGAAACCCGAGCAGTTGCTGCTGCTGCTGCCGCTAACGAACGAGTGTGATCCCGGGACGAAAGTATCTTCGTCTGCTACTTCACCTCGCGGCTTCCAGCCCACCTCACCAAGGTCGATCCGACACGATGTGCTTCAGGGCAGTCCGCTAAGCAGCCCCCCTCTCAGTCCTGTCGGTGCTCAGGATCCGTTGCACTGTGGCAAAGGCAGCGTGGATATCAGTGCCGAGAATGGGGCAGCCGGACCTCTGCTGGAAGTGATCTCAGTTCAATACAGGTACGAGCTTCGGAGCACGCAGCGCACATTCGTGGATTCGTATATGTACATCATATATGTGTGTGAGATTGAGCCACAATAGTGAATTGTTCTGGAGCAACTTACTTGAGCTTGAAATGTTTGTGTTACTCTCGTTATTCCATCGCAACCGATCGCTTAAGGAAACACGTTTCTTTTTTGGTTATTATACTTAGTTTTATGTCAGTCTTATGTGTAGACCTGCAGTGATCCTTGAAAATGTCTTGGTGTGTCAAATCCATATTTGACAGCGAGAAAATTCGTCTGTTTACTTGGGATCGCTACCAAACATAGAACGGATTGCTGGTGAGTTTCTGTGTCAAAAGCTGGGTGATCGCAGATGTAGTTTCCGATGTACGGAAATATTTTATGCCACTCGAGAGCATTAAAAGGGATCTTTAGACAGGTTTTGAAAAACAGTTTTTTGATTTCTCTAATCATGCTGGGAGAATGAAAACCTGCTGATCGAACTTTTTGTGGGTTTGTGAATTGCTATATCCTTGCAAGAGATGGGTCCGGCTTCTACAAATAACTACATTTAAACCTGTTTTGAGGTATAGGTTTAGTTTATTTGCTACTGCTATTGTGCATGTACTCTCGATAAAACTACCAGAGACAATTTTTTTTTTTTTTAAACAGAAAAAGGCCAGTTTTTTATATAAGATATAACAAAGTTGTAACAAATTGCATTTAAAATATTCTCTTATGCTCGTACAGAAAGTTAAACTGGCGACTGTCTTAAAGAGTCGGTCAATAGGACACTATACGTTAAGTCGTGTAAATGGTTTAACGGAAAAGCAGTTCAGTTGCCCCGTAATGTTAATTGGGCAGCGCTTGAGTGGATGAGTTTTTCGAGCACTTTAAGACTTGAAGTGAAGTACCTTGGATGTGATTTCATGTGCGCGCGCAGTGTAGCAGGAAACCTCTAAAACGTTTAATTGTTAATACAAAACTATGGGAATTCCTAGCCCAAGAATTTTTGTGGACCTGGTTGTCATGTGATTTTTGTTCTTTCCTGGCTGTTAAATTACGTGACAAGGCCATATGATTTGATATACGCTTATTAATATGGGTACATTTGTCGAGATGATTGGAAAGATTTTAGCGGATCTTGTTCAATAATATAACAATTTTATCTTTTTTTAGATACGTGGAACAATCGTGGTTTAAAGTTCAGACTCCAATTTATAGTCGTCACCCCTGCCCTCGCATCACTTTCTAGTTTAATTTTAAAAATATACATTTAAATGACTTGCGTCCTGTTTTGGCTGGGATTGGCTCCAGCAGACCCCCGTGACCCTGTAGTTAGGATATAGCGGGTTGGATAATGGATGGATGGACATTTAAATGAAGAGCTGTAGTTCTAGTACGTGCAGCATATTCCATATTGTGTTCTAATGGGTATACACGGTAGGGATCAGGAAGAGGATTTTTACTAAGGCGGGTTGCGATCTGTAGAGTCAATCATTGGAAATCTGATCAGGGATCTCAACTGCTGTGAAGAAGGCTGAGATCCATTATGGTGTTATTTTATCTCCAACATGTATTAGTCACAAAAAGAGAAGAGTCAAGAGCCCCGGGGTGAGACGGATATGGTGGCATAATCTTGCCAGGGTACTTAGTTTACCTTTCATTTTTTAGTTACATTAAGGAGCAACGAGGCCATTAATAATGGGCAGAAGTGACGGACTTCAGTTAAGTAGATGGTATTGTAAGGTTAGCGCAAAAATGTATAGAAGCGGCACACATTGTATTTTAAGGATGAATACGGGATTTGCCAAACACCAGATTATGGCCTTGGGAGACAGCTACGTGACATGTTAGGTTTTCTGCGAGGGTGCATGAAAACGTAGACCCCGATACATTGTGTAATCCATTTAATTTGAAAAACGCCGGAGAAAAAATAACCAAAAGACGTTCTGCACGGAATTTATGCTATTGCCTAAAACAAGACTGTTAGGATTAAATCCTAGTACTTTAAAATATTGTGCTTGCTGTAAATTTTCTGACAGAATCAATTTTAAGGTAAACATGATTAATACACACATGCACGAACGTATATCCTAGGCACAGTTTTATGAATTTCCCTAGGATCAGAAACACTGTTGTTCACAGTGGCTTTGTACAAGTGCGGTAAAATGTGAAGAAGACAACGGTGTGGTTTAATTTGCAGTCATTTAAAAAGAGGGACGAATAGTCAGTGCAGATATTTGTAAGTGCGGTTATTTTTTTCATGCGCCTATTATCATAGCTGCTTGACAGGATAAACTCCGGCCACATCCGACCTTTAAATTGGATTCAGTCGGTTAAGAAAAGCACGGATTAGGTCAGTAAATACATACCATTCACTTACGTAAAGATTTATGGACTTGCTACGCTTCACAAAAATTTGGAATAGTATATTTATAAATATCATTATATTATTAGAAATATCAAATGTTACTGAGGAAAAAAAAGTAATTTGGATTGGCAAACTAACCTCATGCTTTTTAAACAAGTGCGACAGTTTCTGGCAATAAACAAATGGCTAGTTTTATGTGATTAGAATGTTTTTTATCTTTGGTTCTCAAAAAATACAAGCGAAGGGCAGTGGGCGTTTTAGAAAAATAAGAAAAACACCAGAACAAAGAAATGTTACCAAATGCAACAGGATAGCTTTAATCCTCCTCTTTACTGCTCGTAATTGTCTTCATATGTGGCAAAACTCTCCAAAAAGTCCTCATTCGGTACCCCGCATATCCATTCTCCCAGGTAATTGCGGCTGTCATTTAAATAGCACTCTGGGGTCACTTCCAGGTCATGGGTCATGTCTGATTCACTATAACCATCAAGGACTATTGCCACCTAGTGGTACCTTGACACCCTAGCAAGTAGTTTAGATAGATAGATACTTTATTAATCCTCAAGGGGAAATTACCACCTTCATCTAAATTGTGCAGAGCACCACTATTTAGTTTATACAGTAGTCTGCTCAAAGAATGTCTGTTAGTGCCATGGAAAGTTTCAGGGACAATTAAGGCGTTTTTTTCCTCCTAAAAGCCATTCCAGCACCCCACATCTACACTTTGTGGATGCTGGTTCTAATTTTATAGATTTGTGAAAGATAGTTACTATTCTTTTGTTTTTTTGCTCTTCCTGCATACAGTAATCATTATTGTTATGTTATTTATGTTATCTATCTTAGTGTTATTTTATTGTTATTATTTTCCAATATTAATGTAAAGAATTACTGGTTGAGATTGTCCATGCTTTTGTATTGCAATTAGTATCTTGATAATATATTAATGAATCTTGGGAATGTTTGTCTCAGTATTACTGTATAAATTTCAAATGGTGAAACATGTTTAGCTTATCTATTTACTACTTTATATAATAAAACACTATTTTTTGTGTGTGGGAGAGAGAGAGGGAGAGAGAGAGAGAGACCCCGACTGGACCCTCCGATCAATAAGATTGATCAGTTTGGTTTTGGTTTGATGGTTAGTTTAGATTTGGTTGCTCATTCAAACACAATTGAGAGAGGAAACACTGAGCACAAAGAGGATGAGACACACGAGGATAATGAGGAAAGTGTAGGAGGAATGCTGAGAGGCTCCTTCAAAGACAAAATATTTGCAAGAAGACAAATGATGTTTTAACAGCAGGTAATGGGAGCCTCCAAAAACAGATAGGATACAGAAGAAAGGCGTACAAAAAACGCTGAAGGCACACGTAAAAGAGATATCAAATATTTTTAAATTTATTCTATTACATGTCTTTGATAGGTAATGTACTGTAGCTAGTGGCATGTAATATAGTATATGTATATAATTTATATTAACTGGAACTTATGTCAGTCTAATTCCTGTTTCTTTGAATCTGGCTTAACAACATTGACCGGTTAAAATAGAAGTTTTCCAGAAGTCCATAATAAATTTAGGAATTCTTTGAATAAACTGAGAAAATATTTTGATTGTCTTAAAATACTCAAAGAATCAAAGAAGGAGGAAAATATGTAGTGTGTATTTATAGAAGTAGCTTTACAAAAGTCAAATAATTGAACATTCCTCAGACATCCCAGACACTGAGAGGCATAATTTTGTTTAAATAAATAAGATGACTGGCATTTGTTCTCTGCTGTAAAATGATGAAAATCTGTTTAAGGCTAAATGTGTAGTCAGGATGTCTGGCCTACTTCTTTCAATCACCATTGGTTGTTCCCCATTAACCAAACTTGCTTTTAGTTAATTCATTCTGTTGAAAACTGTAAATTAT
Organism: Polypterus senegalus; assembly: GCF_016835505.1. NCBI lineage: Eukaryota > Metazoa > Chordata > Cladistia > Polypteriformes > Polypteridae > Polypterus > Polypterus senegalus. The sequence goes on along the minus strand of NC_053160.1, from coordinate 63,954,613 downwards.
TTGTGCTAGACCAGCAAAATACCCAACTCTTGGGCTCAAAACTGTGAATTCATTCTGATCAGCTCGGCTATCCACCTTATTTGTAATCTCTGACATTTCATGGAGAAGACTGTATGATTTTTTGTGTTAGAATTTCCTGTGTCAAACAACACAACTTTAAAGATATGGACAGTATGTGAGCACATTTCCAGTTATTAAGATTGGATTGAGTAATGGTCTCAGTTCCACGGTGGCTGACAAACTTGGAGGATGATTTACGCAACTGGCCTCAAGGAAATAGATAGGTATATCTGTAATTGCTTTGTCACTCCATCAGCACTAAAGAATGAAACAACGAGAACAAGAGTACTGAGGCATATCAGTGCTTCCACAGTGGTAGAGTAGGTCAAATACTCCTCCACTGTATTAATGTCATATATATGGTGTTTCTGAATGTGAAGGTATAGAATTGCCAGATAAATAAAAGTGCACCATTCTGTATGGGTGCTTGTTCATTCATTAGGTTCTTTGAAAATAGCAGGATATTCTTAAATTGCTGGCAATGGTAATTTGTGGATGGTAAAGCCATCTTGGCAATTTTGATACAACACTTGTATGTGTAAGGTGTGTGAGAGAACTGGTAGTTTCCAGAATATTGAATAAATCTTTGTGGTTGTAATATTAGTTTCAATAAGACAATTGATTCTCCTGTGGGAGTGACCAATCTACTGTCCGCCTTCTGTATTGGCTTTCACAACTGTGAAACTATCAAGATTTGAATCAAATCATTGTGACCTCTGTGGTATTGACATCAAAATACAATTCTAGACATTTAAATAACCTGTATTTTAGCCTCATAGCTGCCCACTTCTTAGGACTAGGGGCTAGCTTTGACCTGCCTTAAGGAACACACAGAAGCACCATTGGTGTGTTTTTTCAGATATTACCACCTTCAGCTGAACAAGGTCCTCCATGTTTCAGTAGTAAGTGAAGATTGTAAAAATGTTCTCTGTAGCCACATTCTGCATGGCATAAAGTCTTGTGATTGAAGCCGTTCTGGTACAAAGTGTTTCTTTATTTCAAATTATCATGGCAACCTTTTACCGGGAAAATAGAAAAAAATGAGAATACAGTGGATAGAGAAGAATGAGCGACCATCTGCTGAACTAACGGAAAATTCATGTGACCTACAAAGCTTCAGTAACATTTCTTTGGAGCTTTCATCCCTTAACTATGTAATACATTTTTAATACAGTACACGTGTTGAAGTGTTCAGGCCAAGGATGCCCAATAAACTGGCCAACAAGGGGGAATCCCCAATCCTCCAAGCAAGAAAAAGCCTTTCCTATTTTGATTTTGGTGTGAAGTCAAGCTTAAAATTGTATTCAGTTATACATAGGTCAAGCAATTCTGCAGGTCAAGGCTGACTCTTCCCTAAACGCCTACTCTTTCACCATGGGGATGTGTTTTGCATTGTTTACAGTGTGGCGCATTTTCTCAGTAGAGCATCACAGCAAGAAAACCACCAATCTCATTACTCCATTCTTCTCCCCTCTGTGTAAATTACAGACCTACTATCACCAAGAAGATATACATTTTTAATTTAGACTAATGTAGATGAAAGGTTTATATATTTCATTTCATTTCATTTCATCAAAAATGCAACTTCTACCGAAGAGTTGAGATACTGGACAAGAATTTGTGCCCGTAGTCTCTTTAACTAGAGAAATGAATCCAGTTGTGCAATAAGAAAAAGCACATTTTTGAAGTGTTACACTTGCCTTCTGTTTTATAAGTTTGTAATTATTATTTTAAGCATGTGTGGAACTGGTTTACCATTCACGTTTGTTTGCTGTCAGGATAGGCTCTCACCACTGTGACCCTGAATTGGACAAAGCAAGTATGCTTGATAAATAAATGAATGGATGTTGTCTGTTTTTGAGAAATAGGGAATGTTAAGCTCTGGGATGAATGGAAAATATATTCGTCTGCAAACAATCTAATTACCAAAGTTGCTAATTCTGTACCATTTTCGGGACTGCTTAACTGTATGCCACATTCTTAACAGATACACATTCGCATGAATGTGGCGATTAATGTTGTTCTGCATGTTTTGATTGTCAAGATTCATGAGCCGATCATAACTAACACATGTTACACTTTGTCCTCGTAACATGAATCTTTTGTATATTTGGGTGTTTGTGCTTAGGACTGTAGTCTGTACTTGTGCACTAATCACAAGACAGGAACCAGCCAATGAAAGAGTGCTAGTCCAAAAGGCAAAGCACACCAGCGGCGTAGAGTTACCAGTTAACCTAAAATGTAAGTTATTGGATTGTGGGAAGAAACCCGAGTGCTATTTTTCGAGGGTTTGGGTGTGTGAGTTTGTGTTTGGCCACAAAGCCACAGAATAATAAATACATTGAAGCTTGATAAATACATTGAAGTTCATAATAAAACCATGGCTGATCAATTTCACCACATTTTGTAAAAGTCTTTGTACAGGTTTCTGCCAAAGCTGTTTTATTAGTACTATGTGTGTATGGGAAATTAGTATGTTCATGTTTGGTTGTATGTGGAAGTTAGAACTTCATACTCTTGGGTTCTGTGTGCATCTTGATTCCTTTGTGAATCTCTTCTTTTTCTTCTTGTCAAGTAGATCCTTTTTAAAATTGAGTGGGCATTTTCACACTTTGTTGAGTAACAGCCTAAGTTTTAAAATGTTTGCTGGTACTCATTCGATTGAAAATGTCAATAAGTCTAAAGATAAGATTAACAAACCGTATAAGAGCTGCTTTTTGGCAGATTCAAGCATAACTTAAAAATAAAAAACTAGCATAGCAGTTTGTGTTTAATAAGTCTTGAAGTTTACTAAACCTGTTTTAATTTGTAGGGAGGCAGGGAGAAGTTATTCCCAGTAACACAATACATATAGCAAGAAGCAGCACTGCGTTGGGTGCCACCTGAATGCTGTGCATACTCGCAAGCACACGCACGCCCACTTATACTAAACCATCTTAGAGTTGCCAGTCAGCTTAACCTTAGTCATTGGAATGTAGGAAGATAAACCTAAGCACCCATAGACCAACCTTCAAGATTACAGGAACAATCAGTGGAATCAGTGTGAAAACACAGAAGGAATCTTGTACTTAGTCATGCATTGCAGTTCACTTAAGGTGACCACTCCAGCAACTGAGGAGTGGTATAATTTTTAGCATCTGCAGGCCTTAAATCAACTTAGAAAATCCTGACAAATGGATCTTTTGAAAAATCACAAATTGGAAAGAAAATAACATGACAATGTTATGATTTACAATATTCTTTATTTTTTCCTAGGTTTTTATTTATAGTTAAAACTAAAAACTGTCTTGTTGTTTTGGTTTTTTTTTAACACATGGAGTCTAATTGTGCTATTAGTTATTTGAATTGCTGCCTTAATCATTCTAACATAATTTCTAATGCCATTCCATTCCATTAATGGACGTCTCCATGTTTGAGATATTTTAGTTCGCTTCATTGGAATGGCAATTTCCCATGATCCTTTGGGAAGTGCACGATTGTTGACGTAATGTTGCGTGATGAGATAAAGAATTGCCTTTAGACTCATTCACTTTCCAAGATTGCATAAAAATGTACCATTTCATGTGATTTACTTTCTTACTTTGTTATTGACCCTTGCAGCTCTTTTTCAATTACTATTCCTTCGGTTGGCATTTTGGCTTTGATGATGGTTTTTTTTTGGTTCTTCTGGTATTGACTTTGCTTTGGTTTTCTGACTATGATTATATCCTTGTCATTTCATAAATAAAAACACTGAGTAGCCACGAGTCAGTACAGACAAATACAAAGCATGCTACTAATAATCTGTGTATCTGTTTTAACTTTGATATTAGTAATACAGGGCTAATGGGGTTTTAGACACTCTTGAAGCTGTGGGGCTAAAACATGGTCATTTTGAACATTTTAAATAACTTAAAAATGTTACTTAATTTTATTAAAATGTGTTTTTATAATGTTTGTTATCTACATTATTATTCTTAGCCACTGGAGCAGTGATGCTTCAAGCTAATGGTAAAATTGTCAAAGTGCAATGATTACCAGAATTTATATTTGGATGTCCATCAGTGATTGAAAGAGTATATGAAGAGTTCCAAAAGGTATCACATCAGAAAGAAAAAAATCTGTACTAATAAACAAAGAGAAGCTTAGAAGTAAAATGTTTTAGATACCAAGTCTTCATGAGGACTATATGCTGAATGTAAATTTATGAAATTAATCTTCCTAAGGTTAAAAAAATATGTTGCGTAAGTTATGTATAATAATAAATAACATACTATTGTGAAATATGCTTAATAAGGAGTTGTGAGAACCTGGAGCCATTTAGTGCAATGAAAGAAATGGCCTGCTGGTCAATAAAAGGGCCAACTCATGCATATAGTTAGAGCTAACTCTCACACTCACGCTGGGTTAATTTGGAATTATCAGTTTACTTAACCTGCATGCCTTTGAAGATGTGGGAGGAAAACCAGAGTAGCCAGACCTAAACCCTTAGACACTGGGAAAGTATTCAGACTTCACACAGACAGTGTCAGGATTCCAACCCAGAATGTTAAATTCAGGAGGTGCTAATGCTACGCACTGCATAATATCAAATCAAAATCAAAAATCATCTCTCACTCCTATTGTTATTGATATTAAACTAGTGTGCAACTGACTGATGTCCCATCTAGGGATAATTTCTGCCTTGCACCCGGGTTAGTGCCTAACTCTCTGTTGCTGAATTGGATTAAGCAGATTTGAAAATATTATATTATTATAAATTAGTGTAATGCTTTTATTGGGTTAACCGGGAGGGAAATTCAAAAGGGTCAAATGAATGTCAATACAGTAGAGCTTGCCTTTATTTTTCTGCCGACTCCCTTGTCTGTCTCCGGCTTTGTGAGGTCACCATTTCCTCCAAGCCTTGTGCTTGTAGAAGCAGACTCAAATTTCATTTTAAATTGAAATAATCTGTTCACGCCAGCATGAACATCCTCAGGATCTTTATCAGTGCTTACTTTGCTATAGAATGTTTTATGTGATGGAAAGGTTTCTTTCTAGTAATGATGTATTTACCCTTTAATTGGTGCTAATGAAATAATGCAATAAAGTTTTGATGTGTATGTTTTTTTGGTCATCTTAAATGTGACTGAATAAAAAAAACAGTCTGAGAATATGGTTTTCTGATAACAGGTTTAAGATACAATAACGTGATAGGTTGATTGGATGCAATCATCTTATGTATAATTCATGCTAAAGTACTCCAAGTGTTTTGTTATGATTATTTTGGATACTAATAAACAATGCATAACTGTAGCAGTCTTGTAGATGTCCCAAATCTACTGAACCATCTTCTGGAGGATCATAACTGACATCCTAAATCAACTGCAAGACCCTCAGATTAGAATGTACTTTCTAATGCTGCAGTCACTGTATTCTTATTTTCCCTTTCCCCAGTCCTGCTGCCACCCTTTGCATCTTCCCTGGTGTTAATGTAGTGAACATTTTAAAAGTATTTAACTATACAGGAAAATGTCAGTTTAACTGGTATGCCACTCTTAAGTTGTGTGGCAGCAAGGCGAACATTTAGTTAAAGCTGAACTGAGAGTAAGTGGCACAGAGTGATAAATCAGCTGTCAGAAAGACTTAGAAAGAAATGATTTAAATAGGTTCAGCAGACTTTAAAATGGCAGGGGAAAAAGCATCACAGGAATGTGAAGTGCATGGGTTCATCATGCTTAAAATACCTTGTTATATTTATTTTTTCTTTCTTTTTTTTAAAATGTACAAATCACTGCTACCTCGCCATACAGTGCACTGTGTAAATAGCCGCCTGTGACTTGCTGAAAACAGAACAAAAACTAGCACTGACATTAAAGCAGTTAATAATTCTTCAGTTTCAATGCTTCCTCGTTCAGATTATTTATGAGGTTATGCAATGTTGTCCACAATCTATCTAGGTTTATTTTTTAAGCAATTTGAAATATCAGATAAAGAACAGAGTTACAGTATTTGTACATGTTTGCATATAATTAAAATATCCCTTCTCCTTTTTTTAGATATTAAACTAACACATTTTGATATTACATTTAAATAGACCAATTACAACTTCTTCTTTAAAGTCTTCAAAGGAGAAATTAACCCAGCAGCACTGCACTCATTTCCATACATCAATTAATAGCTCAAAGAGACAATCAACAGTCTCTTAGTTTCCAATAAACAGAATTAAGAAAGTGTGATGTAACAATGAGGATGTATGATGAGGATGGTCGTTCAGCCCATGCTTTTGACTTCCTCTGTGTTAGCCTTGACCAGTTCTCTTAATCTACCTGTGCCATTGCCTTTAAAATTAAGTAAACACATTCTGTATTTAAATGTAAACCTTTGGAAAGTATTTTGATTTTATAAGATGTGTTAGGTGATATCAACTGTCACATATATAGTAGTAATGATACTAGTTGGTGTCAAACCATGAAAATTCTCCAACACACTGCACTATATTTTGTATAGTTTGAATAAGGTCTTTACATACAGTATATTACTATTAGCTATAACATTAAAACCAGCTGCCTAATATTGTATAGTTTCTCCATGCCATCATAGCAGCTCTGACCCATCAAGGCATGGACTCCACAAGACCTCTGGAGTTGTCCTGAGGTATGACATCTGCCACCAAGAAATTAGCAGCAGATACATTTAAGTCCTGTAAGTTGCAAGATGGGGCCTCCATGGATCAAACTTGTTTCAACAGTACATCCTACAAGGTGCTTGATCAGAATTAGATCTGGGGAATTTGGAGGCCAAGTTAACATTTACCTTTGTAATTTTCTTCAAACCATTTGAGAACAATTTGTGCAGTGTGGTAGGGCTCATTAGCCTGCTGAAAGTGATCACTGCCATCAGGGAATACTTGTTGTCTGCAACAATCATTAGGTAGGTGGTACATGTCAAAGTAACATTCACATGAAAGCCAGGAGGCAATCCCCAAGGTTTCCCAGCAGAACTTTATTCAGAACATCCCACTGCCTCCGTCGGATTGACTTTTTCCCATAGTGCATCCTGCTACCTCCACTTCCCCATGTAAACATTGCACACATACCCAGCTGTCCACATGATCTAAAGGAAAACATGATTCATCAGACCAGGACACCTTCTTCCAAGGCTCGTTGGTCCAGTTCTGACGTGCACATGCCAAATGTACCCTGATACCAGTTTGTGGCTATGCGACCCAGTATGCAGCAAGCTGCTGTGCACCGTGTGTTGTGACACATTTCTCTTATGGCCAGCATTAAGTTTTTTGGCAGTCTTTATTACAGTAGCATCTCTGTGAGATTGGATCAAACGGTCTGAACTTCGCTCCCCAAACACATCAATGAGGCATGTGCACCCATGACCCTGTCGCTGGTTCACTGGTTGTCCTTCCATGGACTGGAACACCCCACAAGACGTGCAATTTTGGAGATACTTTGTCACACTTGTCTAGGCATTGCAATCTGCCCTATGTCAAAGTCACTCAGATCCTTACGCTTGACGGTTTTCCCTGATTCCAACTCATCACCTTCTAGAACTGACTGTTCACTTGCTGCCTAATATATCCCACCCCATGACAGGTGCCATTGTAATGAGATTATTAATATTATTCACTTCCTGTCACTGGTTTTAATGCTGTGTCTGATTGGTGTATGGCAAACTAATGATGCAGGCCAAGGAGTAACTACTTTGAAACATGTAAGCCAAGATTTGATCAATATTTGCAAACAATTAGGCTTTGGGTTGAAAACACACATAGAATGTGTATAATAAAGTGATTTGCACAGTTCAAATTAGAACATTTGAAAAATTTTGATGAGAACATTCCATTCCACCCAACAAAAATTTTCCAATCCTATTCTCTTAATTGCTCATAACAAGTCTAGTATTGACAATCCCTAAAGTCCCATTGTCTGCCACACTACTAAAGCTCTGCCATATGTTTATGGTTCTCTGTGTGAAGAAAAACTTTTTCATGTTTATGCAAAATCATGTTAAAGTAACATTCTGTGTCCACTGTACTAATCCCTTTCATAAAATTGTTGTAATTAAGAATACTTTGGGTTTTTATGTTTCTGCAAAATTATTTTGATCATCTGGTATGTCTCATTATGGATTTTGCACCTCAAAGGATTTTTTCATTCATATTGTGGTTCTAGAATAAATTTAATTTATTTAACGTTGTTCTATGGTTGCTGGGTCACCTTTTTTTGTTTTCATGGGGCAACACAATATTGTAGTTTGGTTGCCAATATTCTGTGGCCCGTGTTATGACTTGGTTACAATTTACATTTTTTTGGCTTTCCTGTTGTATTTTGATAGATGTTTTCATGTTCATATCAGGTTTTGAAACACAGAGATTTTCTTTTTTTTTTTTTTTCATTTAAAATGTATTTATTTTAGTTAAATTATTTTGGCCTCTGTATGCTGTTTAGTTGAAGGCATGCGCCCCCATCTTGTGTAGCAGTAGCTACTGAATTTCTAAGAAAACGCACTAAAAGTGCTTGGTGAATGCTCATATTAGGTTTTGAAACATAAAGATTTTTGCTTGACTTATTTTTTATTATAAAATTTATTATAGTTAACTTTTTTTTTTTATTTTTTAAATGCTATTCTGTTTATGGCACACACCACCATTTTGTGGAGCAGTTGCTACTGAGTTTCAGTGTACCGGAACTGCTTTCTGCACGGCATCACCATCAAGATGGTATAAAGGTCACACTATCCTCTTCCTAATTATCCAAGTTTATGTAAAAAACAAACTGCATAGCGTACATTTCTTTATATAATGTTCTTGTAAAACTAATCTTGAGCTAATAAATTTTGGCTGCAAGTCTGAATTTTGATTTTTGTTTGACAGTCATGTTTTTTGACTTCCTGGTTACAAATCTTTGCCTGCTCCCTGATTAATGTCTTATCTTCTGATCCATTCCAAAATCATTTCCTGCCTCACTCAGTCTGGCAGAACAGTTATTAGGAAGCGCTATCCACACTTGTTCTATCACAGATGCAACACTGTGTTTGGATTTCTGTTTGTATCTGAGATTGAGGGCAAGTTCTTCAAAAAACCTTTGGGGAAGTTGCAAAGTGTCATTAGTGCTGAACTGTTAAAGCAGTAAGAGCTTCATTGTCGATGACAATTGAGGTTACATATGGGGGTTGGTTACTAGATGCATTTTTAGTTTTGGTTTCAGCATCTACTTGGTTTTTGACAATTGTTTTTCTCATCCACCTTCTGATCAGGCATAACACAAAATTTAGACCGTTTATCTGCAGTTTCACTTACATCCATCCTTTATCAAACCCACTAAATTCAGTTCCTTCAGTTTTTAGCATTGCTGTTATATAGCTTTAGAGATCTGGGCTTGAATCATTATGTTGTTGTTTGCTTAAAGAAGTGAAAGAAACAGATGTTTAGGTCTTGTTTACATTTCTGTGTTTACCTGGGTTTCCTCAAAGGAATCAAGAATATTGGACGTGACATTCTTAATGAAATACAGTCAGTTTTTACCAAGTCATTCATCTTCTTTTAATTCAGTATAACACAAAATTGTATTGAAAGCTACTATTAGTCCCAGTGACCCTATATTAGATAAGAGAATTCAGAAAATGGAAGGAACATATTATTACAATTCATAGGCTGATATAATATACAATATATTCATTCATGTTTATGGATACTGCATGAACCCAAGTAAAATTTGTTTTTAAGTATCTAATTATTATTTTATTAGGATTTTTTTAATTAAAGGATTTACAGTGCTTAGTAATGTTGCCTTACAGCTTCTGAGTCCTAGGTTAAAATCCCATTTCCCAATTACTGGCCTTGTGGAATTTGCACTTTACCCATTTTCTTCTGTCACACCAGTTTCAGTCCAACTTCCCAAAGACATGCAGATTAGGTTGTATGAGTTATGGGTCTCTTCAAGTCTTTCTCCTTGTTCCTGTCTTGTATCCTTTGCTTTCAGTATAGGCTTCAGCCCACTGTGCCCTTTCATTGCAATTAAAGATTAGGAATTGATTTTCGAAAATGTTTTTTTTGGATGCTGTTCAATTCCTTTCACCAAATATATGCTTTCCATTTATTGGAATGTACAGTACTTTAAAATAGTTTAAATGTAAAGTAGCCTTGTTTGTTTGATTGATTGGTTTGTTTGATTTTTATGCTGTAAGCTTATAGCTAGAACATTGTGTAGTTTGATCTTGTAACATTACATGTATCAACTCATTTATTTTCATATCTTGCATGCTTTTGTTTATTAAGTGCAGCACTGGATTATTTGAAAAGTTTTGAAATATGCCACTTTATATTCTACTTTCCCTTTTAGACTTCAAGGAGTTTTGGGACTATGGCAACAAGCATAGTATTACATGAAACTAATCTGTTAATGATACCATAGGCACATTTTTGCTGAAGAATGAAACCTTTGTTTAATAAGATACCTCATTTTACCACTTCCTGCATTCAAAGAAATCACACCATTTTGGTTTTAGTTTTAACTGAATCTAATGCATACTTTCGTGTTCCTTATGAATAATAGTTGACTTATGCATTCACGATGAACAGCTTCAGTTTTGAATTATAATATACTGTATGCCTTATAAGCAATCACAGTCTTGAGAATCTTAAATGCCTGAGAGCATTACATATTTAATTTAATACATTTTGGAAAAGTGTCTGATGGATTGTTTTGGAAAGGTTAAGGCTAATTAAACATGGCGTTAATTAGCAAATACATGTTAACTGCAGAAGATGTGACTGACTGTGATGGAAAATGTCAGCTATAGCACTAAGGTTGCTTAGGCCTGTAAATATAACACATTTCTGCCACATAACTGTGACAAACTTTAGGAGGCCCGTACTTTATTAGTGGACTTTACATCAAAGTGGGAGATAAAACAAACGACCATAATAAGCACCAGTCTTGTTGAGCCCACTATTGCATGCACCTGTGTGCATTCATACCGAATAGCCAGTTGATGTAATCTGCTGATTTTCAAATATTGGGTTGAAGACTGGAGATCTCAGAGCAAAAACCTGAGAAGAAGCTGCAAATCCTACACAAGAAGTTACCTTTGCCAACAATCGAATTCTGTTTTTTGGGGCTGTGAGGCAGTGGCACTAATACTAAATGGTAAATTTAACTTTGAAACTTAAAAGCCACATAAGATTCATAGTGATCATTCTGTAGGCAACTGCCTATCCAAATTTGCATTTGCAAAAAAAAAAAGTAGTGGGTTGCTGGCTATACCGAAGAAAAAAATAAACACCCAAATGTGAGTAGTTGAAGCACAGTTTACTGTATATGGGTGTTGCAGCTTTAAAGTTTTTTTTCTATCTTTTTTTCTTTTTCTGTTGTATTCTGTTGCTCATTTGTTACATGTTTTTGTGTTATATTTTGGTATGTTTGTTATCTTCTATTATCTAAATACCAAATACATTCAACATGCCCATCAACTTAATCCTTATGTCTTTGGACTCCCATTCAACTGTCTCTTTTTTGTATGCATGATGCATGTACGCAGCCACAGACCAACCTGATATTTCTATAGACTTAGCTACACTAACAACATAGTTTATGTAAGTGTGTGCAAGATTTTGCACTCCTGAAGAGAGTCAATCAGATCCTCTAGTATAGGATTCATAACATTTTATTTGTGTTGACTACAATAGAGATCAAGAATTAAAGGGGCCGATCACTCTAGTCATCAAGGGTGCTACTTGTATGGTCAAGTGTATTTACAGCTAAATCTGCAGCACATATTATCTTTTTTTATCAATCAGTCAGCAACAGCATGTTTTTTTGTGCTAAGTTAAAAGTTGTCACACCTAACTTTTGCTGCAAAGTTTTATTTCCTCATGAGTAACAGAAATAGCTACACATAAAAAATCACCAGCTCATTTCTCATTCATTGCTGAACCAAGTTAATCCAGTGTAGGAATTCAGTGGAGTGGAGTACATGACACATGAAAGGTGCCAGCCCTGGACAGGAGTCCAATCCATTACAAAGCATGCTTACTCTTAATGGGAATAATTCAGACTTGATAGACAGATAGTACTTTATTTGTCTCAAGTGAAAATGTATCTTTGTACAGAAGCTCACATAATATTATAACAAAAACAACAAAAACACCCCCTGTAAAATGCACACAAACATTATATCCAAAAAAGAAGAAAATTACTTTGTTAATGTTGAGAGTAGCCACTGTGAAAATGTATTGCTGTAGCTATAAAGGAGCCACAGTAGTGTTACCTGACATACTTCTCCAGAATAATTGTTTGGCTAACAGTACTTACTGACAATGTGTCATAGAGAGGATATGCAGCTTTGTTCATAATGGTCATCAGTTTTGTCTTTAATACCTGCTCTGCTGCTTCTTCTACCCTGCGGTGGGCTGGCGCCCTGCCTTGCACCCTGTGTTGGCTGGGATTGGCTCCAGCAGACCTCCGTGAACCTGTAGTTATAATATAGCAGGTTGGATAATGGATGAATGGATGCTACTTCTAGCAAGCTGACAATGTGTCCCATAACTAAAGCTGTCTTCTTAATTTGGTTTGTTGATACCATGGGCCTCACTGTAAACCTAACTTGTATGTCTATGGTGTGTTAAAGAGAAAAGTACAAACTTCACACACAGTTACTAGGTTTGAACCACTGCACTGCTATTAGGCAGTGGTGTAGGAATGCAGAATTACTAATAAGAGGAATGTCTTGTAAGTTTGCTATGGCAACAATAGGAGTACCAGTAATTGGAAACAGAGTTCAACCTGGGTAGAAATTTGTATTGTTCCTCCAGGGTGCTAATGGACAGAAAAACAGATTTTTCCTTCTGTCTCTACTTGGATGACTGGAGGCAAACTCTTCATTCAGGGGCAAGCTTGGGAAGGACTTGTAAGAGATCAGTATTCTTCTGATGACCTGCTAGAGGGCAGTAGGGAATTGTCTCTGTAGGGGAATGGATATTTGATGGGCTAACTTGGAGACCTGTCTCTTTGAGGGCAGCAAACGTCTCAGGAATGCAAGGACACCAAGTGCTTCTTCACAGTGCTCTAGCCTGGTGTTTTTGGAGCAGACATAAGGCTGCCCCTCTATAGTGCAAGATAGGAACTGACACCAGATGGAGTGCTTGACAATCGCAGGTTACACTAGGCAGTAGAAGGTCTTGGCTGGGTTTCTCACTTTTCCATTGTTCTGTTTCTTACGCTTAGTTTACTTGTGTTTGCACGTTCAAAATGTATGCTGTGCAAAGCTGTGAAATAGGGTATGTACATGGAGAATAAATATTTTTCTTTTCATGTCATGATGTGGTTGTATGGGATTGTAAATGCTTTTGTGGCCTGCAAATGTTAAGTTTTAAGCTGGCTGGATAGTGATAAGCAATGTAGTTGCTCTTCTCCGTAGAACTTCTGGAATTGCTGTGACTTTTGGTGAAAAAAGCTGCACAGAGCATTACAAATGTGGTATTGTTAACACAATATTTGGTCATTGCTCAACTTTCCTTGGTTTATAAATGTGAAGGCCCCAACTCTGGATTCATGTTTATTCTGGATTGTGTGGCTTCTGAATTTGGGGCTTGCTACTAGTAATGCTTGTAAAAGGTGAGAGGGATAAGATTCAACTTTAGTTTGTAACTTTATTATGTTTATGAGTTAATGAAAAATACTGTATGTTCTGAGACTTTTTAGGCCAGAATAATATTTTTTTTTGCTAATGTACCTAATTAACTTGTTTCACAGGGAACGGTCTTTTGTTTATGAATGACATCAGGATGAGGTTATTGACACAAGGGATTTCTCCTATTGTGTATGCTCTCACTGGATATTCTAATGATGCACACCTCCATAACAGTTCAAGCAGTTGTTGATGACATATCACTTTAGGTCCTGGATAATGCTACTTAGATTTATTCTATGTAACTTCAATTGTAGCTGAAAGTAAAATATCATAATGTGACTATATGTCCAAGAAGCAATTGACACGGTACCAAAGATTAATTTTGAAACAGGAGGCCAAGGTAACTTGCATACATAAATTAGTTAGTAGGCTGGAGGTAAATAACATAAGAATCCTCCCCATGGAGTGAGGTCATCCATGAAGTGCCTCTGTGCTTGGTCTGTTACTCTTTCTAATTTATATTAATGGCAATGATTCTAACATAATTAGTAAACTTATGCAATTCTCAGATGACAAATGAAATGGAGTGATAAATACTCTGGGCATAGCAAAAGCAAATTAAGAAGGACTGTCGGATCCTCAAAATGGTCAAACATTTGGAAAGTGTGGTTTAAAGTAGAAAACTGTCAAGTGCCATACACAGAGAAAAATTATAAAATTAATAATGCTAAATTACCTTAAGAAACCTTAGAAAATGATTAGGGGTTTATGCTAACACACCATTGCCACTGTGCAGGCACGGTACAGAAGAAATTAAAAGGAAAAATAAAACATTAGATTATAATGTATAAACATTTAAATTTAAATCAAGTGATGTTGCATTCAAACTATATAATGCAGTAATGACTTCATATGTAGAGTACTATATGCTGTTTGTCACCCCATACAATAAAAACAGAAACACTAGTTGCTTGTGATGATGTGGGTTCCACTCCATACTCCCATCTGGCTTCTGGGAGCACTTGAACCCAACACCGTCAGTAATGTCACTGATGAGCTGGACAGTGAGGCACAACAATGAAGCAAGGGGATGGTGCAAAAAGTGCAAAGTGCTTTTATTTTAAAAATCAACAAAATCAAAACCGTGTTCAAATAAATAAGTGCAGTGCTTCAAAAATATTCAAATAAATAATACAATAAAAACAGGTAAAAGGTGGAGGCTAAAATCCAATAGAAAAAAAAATCCTTTTAAAATTGAAATTAAAACAATGCTGGAAGCAGTCTTTTAAAATAAAGCCCGGTGCCTTTTTTTTACTGGTGACTCCCCTGCCTCTCCCATCCAGGCTATGCATCAGGGGAGTCACCCTACATGCAGCTAACCTTCTTCCCTGTACTAGTCTGGTGGCCTTTTTGAACCCTGGCTCCGGTTCTGCTCACCCAGACTGAGACTTGGGCTCCCCAGCGACCAGGATGCTCACACTGGGGCTTCCACTTCCCAAGTCTCCAACTCCCGCTGCCTTCGCTGCAGCGAGCCAGCCTTCTCCCGGTCACTTCTACTCCAAACCAGTGCTCCTCAGGAGCGACCACTACCGTCGGCCCTCGGGTGCCAGCCAAACACCACACTCGGGCTCACCTCTCCCCGCATTCTGCAATCAGCATGAGCCTGCGCTCGCTCTCCTGCACCAGCTTTCTCCTTCCTGCGTCCTTCTCCCTTCTCATTCTTTTTTTCATTCTCCCCTTTCATCTGCCTCGTGCTTCTATTATATGATCTGGGGACGTGGATCAGGTGTGGTAATCAGCAGCTCCCGGCAACAATTACGGGTGCGGACGACTCCTCACCAGTGCACTTAAGCAAGGATCGCCCGCATCACAAATCACCCGGGAACCGCTTCGGCCACACTACTATGTCCCCTCTCTAAGCCGTGAGTACGGTGACTATTTATTTAAAAAGTGGCCTTTTTGACTTGAGCTGTGGACCCGCTACACCACAGTGCTGTACCGTGAACAAGCAAACGAGAGCATCCCAGGATTAAAGGGTATGTCCTATACTGACCAGTTCAGAGAATTTTTCCAAGTCTTCAGAATTGTCATAGGCAATCAAAAATGTTGATAACGTAGTTATGAAATTACATACTTAAAGATACCAATGGAAAATTAGAAGAAGTGCATTTAAGACTGCATCCAGTAAGCACTTTTCACAAAGTGTCTTGGGAAACTAATTCAAACAACTACAGTAGGTTGAAAATGAAGCCTTCACAACATTTAAAAACTTTGGATAATATAATGGGACAATATAGTTATTTCCGAATCAAAAGGGCCTGATGGACAGAATGGTCTCTTCTCCCCAATGAAATTTCCTATGTTCATATGTCTAGTTTTAATTAGCTTTAAACATTACCTATCGGTAATATGGCAGCCTCTACCATGCCAGAGCAGTACACTTCAATGTTTTCTGCTTTCCGTATTCCAAATATCACGATGGATGGTATTATGTGTGCCATGCTCTCATACCTTAACCTCATCCAAGCCCCTCACCACTTCCATTACCACAAGTACGACATTCTTTTTGTCCCCAGTCACAACATTCTTGCCGACCCCCTGTTGTTTTTGCTTGTTAACTATCTTTAACTCGGATCCCCGTTTTATCTTGGTGCTCTTTCATCACATCTTTTATTTACTTGCTTATGGGCTTCGTCTTAGTTTTTGGATCTCTTGTGGTTTTGACATTGAGCTGTGCTTTAGATTGTATTTTTGTCAGGGTTTTGTCCAATGTAGATTTTCACTTGCTCCCTTAGGATCTCACTTGGTATTATAACTCTTGAGTATATGATGGAGTGCTCTTATTTCTAAATTGTTTTATAAAAATCATTATTTTGTAATTTTGTTATAATGTAACATTCTTAAGTCTGCTTAATTCAGTTTAGTGTAAATGGGCCTATCCTGGTAACATTAGGCACAAGGCTGGAATCAGTCCAGGGCATGGCACCAGATCATCATGTGCACACCACACTTGGGCTCACGCAGGTTTCAGTTTGGAAACAACAATTAACTTCACATATGTATCCTTAGTTACAGTATGTGAGAGTAAAAACAGAATAACTGAAGGAGAAACCTATGCAGACACAGCAAGAAAGTACAGACTCTTCATGGAAAATAACTGGGCATAGAATTTTAACCTAGAGCACTGAATCCATGAGGCAGCAGTGCTACTCACTGTGTGCATTACATGGTGATTAAATCGTTGGAAACTGAACATTGTAAGTTGTATAGTGTTTTGTTGTGTGGTTTTTCATCCTGCAATTATCAATTATATTGAAGTTGTCTGCATTTAAACTCTTGACCACATTACACGCTAATAAAGCTTCTGATATACCACATACTTTTAGCCATCTTTGAATGATTTACATCTGTTCACATCAACTCAGCAGTTGGTGGATTGGGAATGACAGAGTGCCTCGTTTTCAGAATTGCATTAGTGGTTAGACAAATTTCAGTGTTATTAGAATTGCTGACTCTAGAGGTTTCTGTTCTGCATGTTCAATGTAAGAGAACTTAAAATAAATTTTATTGTTAAACTAAAGCAAGACTTAGTCATGGCTCATGTGCTTGTTTCACTTATTTTTATGTTTATCGTAATACATAAAAAATATACATATACACGCCCAACTATTACTTTTTGGGCTGTTTCCTGTCAGTTGTTTTTGCATCTCACAGAGTAGTGAAATTGCGCAACTTATTTGCAAGTATTGTTTATTTGTTGTCATGGATGACATGAATCCTCCTGTTTTTAATAAAAATACAGTGTTGCTATTTTGCACAAACTGTCTTAATCTCTATTATCGGTATACACACCATGTCTTTATTATCATTTGTTTTTGTTTTGGGTGTAGCTGATGGCGACGGAGATCAATATTCTTACAGTTAAAAAGTCATTTGAAAACAAACTAGGACTTTTTGCCTGCATTTATAAGCTTCAAATAATGTTATCAAACAGTTGTGCTCTTCAAGGTACTAGCATCCTATCCAGGGTTGCCCCCTACTTCATGTCTACAACCCTGAACTGGATTAAGCAGATTCGATAATTAATAAATCATTTTTTTAAGGTATGCCTTGTCCCATAATTCTGAAATGGATAAAAGATGGATGGATGGATGGTTTTTCACCTTTAACCAGAGCACCAAAAAATATTTTTTGTTTTATATAAAAAAAAATATTTTAAATTTCAAAAATTAAATCCTTTTTTGATTTGATATGAAACACCCCATCAATATATGTTACAATCTAATTTGCTTTTAGGTAATGTAACACATTTAAACAGATCTGGAACAATAGTTCTTTGGATACAACAGTGGTAGCCCTTTCCAAAGGAATCCTTGTTAAGAGAGGTCCATGTGATACTTTGTGTTTCAATTAATTTTTATTTGGTATATTTAAACTAATCATAATATGATGAGAGGTGATAAAATAGCAGGGAAATCTAGAAGCACTTTTTTTTTTTTTTGCTGCTTTTTTGGGTACACTTTCTTTTCCCATGTAACCCTGCTTGATCTTTGACTATAGACAATGCTGTTTTAAAGGCAGTAGGCAGAGGGAGACTGTAAAAGATTTAGGTGGCACTCAATGCAGAATGATAACACTGGTCAACAAGCATTTTGCTACTGGAATTCTTTCACCTGTACTTTAACAAATGTCACTTGCCGACTCCAAATCTGAAAACCGTTTTCGTCCAGCACGTCCCATTTTTTCGTTATGATGTCCCAGGTCTTGGACAACTAGAGTGACTGGACAGTAAAGGTGATGCATTTCAGCATTTAAGAAATTTTTGGTCTTGAGAAAATTGAAGCCAAAATTAAAGAAGGTGTTTTGTTGGCCCTGAAATCCTTGAACTGATGCTTGAAGATGAGTTCAAAAGGAAACTGAAGCCAACTGAATCAGCACCCTCATTCATGCAGGTTGTCCAGAATTTTCTTGACAGTCACAGTGCAGAGAATTATGCTGAGCTTGTAGAGAATATGCTGAAAGTATATTAGCTTACAGGAGCCAGAATGTCACTGAAGACGCATTTTTTACATTCTCCTCTCGACTTTTTCCACCAAAATCTAAGCGGTCAGAGATGAGCATGGAGAAAGATTTCATAAAGATACAAAGGTGACGGAAAACCGATATCAGAGAAAATTTACTCCAAGCATGATGGGTGAATACCGGTGGTTAATGAAAAGAGAGATGGATGTGCAGTACAAGCTCAAAAGCAATTGCCTAAGACAATTTTGAGTACACTGGCCTCACTTTTATATTAAGGTAAATTGGCATAAGCATGTTTTAAAGTGTCTCTGGTATCATCTTCTGGTTTGTTTTCAGAATAAATTCATTCAAATAATTTCAATCTCTAGATATTGTGTTGATATATTAATATTCAAAAGTGTCAAAATGGCAATGATGTGTATCTGAAAAATCTGATGTGCTAGCTTAATTCCGATTTCATATATGAAACCAGTGTAGAAAAACTTAATAGAGAGCTGGTCTGACATTCCCAATAGCAAACAAAAAATATTTTTTTGTAGACCAGTGTAATCCGCGCTAAACGTGCCAACATACAGTATATGCTGTAAGTCGGGAACAGCAACCCAGTGGTGTAGATGTGTCCAGAATTGGCCACCACCCAACATCCTCCTACTAGTGGCTATCCCTTTGGTCAGAAACATATCATTAATAAAAAGGCATGCAAGAATGCAGTTTCAAATAAAATATCTCTTGCATTGGTAAGTTCTGGTTCCTGCTTATTCATGCTGATAGGAAGACTTATATTCCATGAATCCATGGAGCCAACTGTTAATTGTGCAGAGTTCTTTGGTAAGTAATTGTAACTCTTTATTCTGTATCATTCATTAAGTTTGGTAGATATACATTGCTCAGTCTAGCACATAAAGCCTTTTAGTAAATTATAATAATGCATGTATTGTATGCTTGGCAGATAATGTTTTAACACCCCAAAATAACACTTGTGTGCTTTATTAGATCAGGTAAGGACAGCTGTCAGCAGTGTTAGAGACTGTTTTGCCTGCAGCAGATAAACATTTTAATAAAAAATACACCTACTAACAAAGTCTGTGCTCTCATAGTATGAGGGTATACACCAGATGCTTTCAATTACTGTATATTCACATCAGAGCTCTGTGACATATTCAACCTGGTGTGTTGTAGAAAATAGTTGTCCATTGTGTCTTGTTAATTGTCTTTTTAATCCTGGTGGTTTTAAACTATACCTTGGTTCATGGGTTTTACATTGTGATTAGTTACTTTCAGTTTTTCAGCTTAAGCCGATGTCACATTATATGACTTTTTGTCGTGGGAATGTCAAATTTGCCAGTTGCTGTCGCTGATCTTGTTGGTGCATCATGTCAAATTACCCGACTGAAAATAACAGCCAATGTCACATTTGCCAGCTGAGCACTGATCTTCTACCGCAGTTGTATTTGCGACAGCCCGTAGCATGTTGTCTGACGGAGCAGTGCTTTACAAAACATTCAGCAGTAATCTCTGCCCTTTTAATTCTTTTTTTGTATTCTGTGATGGTATGTAAAATACGAGATACTAGACTGACGAGTTTCTTTTCTATTTGTGAGGTTCAAAACATGTATGTTCCTTAATCCTTGTTGCTACATTCTATGCATTATACTTCCAGATGAACATTAATTTGTTCATTTGGTTGTCCGCTATCCTGTGTACACAGCCTGCCCCTCTGACTAAGAAGAAAATCAGACCATTTGGCTTTTATCCTAGCAAGTCGCAGACTAGTTTGTCTCAGTCTTTGGGTATGTCACATTAGATATTCAGTTACACCGGACTGTTAAAACAATTAACCTTATACATATGTTTTTGGTGATGTGAGAGAAAATTAGAATAACTGGAGGAAAAACCCATGCCACATTAGCCAATCAGTTTAACCGGAGTGTGCTGTGAACTGCCTCCAGTTGGCTAAGATTATTAAATGAAGTCTACTACTGAAAATGGCTGGAAAAGTCATCTAATGTAACATAGCATTAACAGTACCAAACCCCATCTCTAAGTGTCTTTTATAGGAGTTAACCATATTGGCACTGTCTGTGCCAAGTTATATATTGTGTCTCAACTCAAGCAGAGCCCAATTTTAGTACAAATGTAGAAGATAAGAAACACTTCATTGAGTCTCAGGCTAATCACTTATCAATGTGGGTCTGTTTTCCACATGTTTGCTTATTTGCATTTTTTGTTTGTACATTGATGTTTCATTTGATGTCTTTTAATGCTAGCTTTTAAGTGTAATATTTAAATGTACCCGTATTACATTTCATTAGAAATCTTTCCAGTTTTCACTATATACCACAAACTGAGTCCATACAGGAAGAATTCTGTTAGTTTAAGAAATGTCCTTCCTATTTATTAACAACATCATCTGAATGAATAGTCTAGACTTCTTTTGTGGCAGTGCAATATATCTTTGCCAATTTTATTAATAGTGCTTGTGTAATCCAAAAGGATTTTTTAAACTGCGGACAGATACTGTACTGGTAATGGTGTACAGTATGTAGGGTGGGCTATTCTGGATGTGAGCAAAATTAGCCTGAAAGTGAGATGATCAGTGCCATTTACTTGTAAAGGCTATGGAATATTAGCTCTCACAAAATTTGACGTGCTGAATTAGAGAGCAGCAAGTGATATTTGCTGAGGTCATTCACATTTATATTAAAACAAGATTTAAAAGGATCAATGCCGGTATTCAGTTAATGATGTGTTTTCAATTTCTTGCACGTAAAATGTAGTGGTAACCTTTGTTTTATGATGACCTGCTTTAGGATTACTGTTATCTTAATCCAGGATCACTGTGTTATATTTGAAGACTAAATATAGGAATAATCACTAAACTTAAGCAAAGCAACGCATATGTATATGAGAAGAACCTTTTTTGATTTCAGCAGTGGTAATGTGTAATTGTAATGCACAACAACTCAGCCAGACATAATTTGTTTGCTTTTTCCTTACTACCTATTTTTAGTTAAATTATCCTTTCATGTTCTAACCTTCTTATCTAAAGAGCTAAAACCAATACTCACATCATTGTGGGAACTATCTTTACAACAGATGCCAGTCCATCACAGTTCACACTAATAAACACAGACTCGCTCATACCACTTTTAGAGTCTCCAATTTATTTTACATTTTAAGGATGTGAGAGAGCAATTCTATAAAAGCTTATAACAAAATTAAAAAAAAAATGTTTTATTCAGGAAGTGATTCTACAACATTAGAGGCTCTTATTGGGTCCCAGTGGTTGGGACTAGCCTGGTTTATTTATTTATTTTTTTGAACTAATCTGTTTTTATTCTGCAGCTAATATCGTGTTTGATTAGTAACTGTGTGAATATGTGCATACGTGCGCGCAGCTTTCTTAGTGGAGGTGCAGATGAAGTTATAATCTAAGAATAACTTTTTAGATCCAATAGCATTTAATGCAGAGTGATTCAATCTAGGCACAACTTAGAGTAAATGCTTTCAGGGGAGTAGTTTTATCCCCTGAATCAACAGACCACAGCATGTATTAATTGGAAACCTCACATCCTCCACATTTACTATCAACACAGGCACTGCACTGCTGAGCCCCATTCTGTACTCCTTGTTCACCCTTGACTGTGCGGCCAGAAACGGCTCCAACTCCATCATTAAATTGCTGATGACAATACCATCATAGGCCAGATTACCAACAGTAATAAGAAGGGACAGAGTCAAGGTTTACCTGCTGAATCAGTGTTGCCAGCACAGCAATCTCACTATTATTGTCAGAAAAACCAAGACGCTGATGATAAATGAAACAGTAACCAGCTTTAAATTTCTTGCAGTGACTAACACATTTTGCCTCTTGTCAAAAAAACTCACCAGCACATTTAGTTCCTCAAACGTCTGAAGACGGCTTGCATTTCTCCATCTGCTCTCACAGACCTCCACAGGTACACAGTAGAGTCCATCCTTAGTGCCTGCGCCACATCCTAGTGTAGTATACTTTCACTGCTCAAGATCATGAAAACAGTGCAGAGAGTGATGAAGGCGGCACAGAATATTACTGGTACCGTGCTGCCTTCTGTTCAGAACATATACAACACTTGTTGTCTTACCTGTAGAAAGGTAAAAAGTAAAATCAAAGCTATTCTGCTCAGCCTCACTTCTCCCTTCTTGAGAATGGTACATGGCCAATGGGTCTTGCACGAGTAGATTCAGGGACAGTTTCTACCCTCAAGCTGTAGGGTTGCTAAACCAGAAAAAGGAGGACTGACTTATGAATTAAGAGAAATCAGTACTTCAAGCACCATTTGTAGATGACTTAACTTGGTGAAGTTTCCTGTTGTTTATCCCTATCTGTATTCTTTATTTTTTAATACACATTTTTGTCCATTTTTGGTATTCTTTGCTTTGTTGTGGGTTGGAGGATGCCTCAAGGGTTCATATAATGAGCATTCATTCAAAGATTGTTGGAGTCGCCATTTAGAAAAACCAAGCTAGCCACCGTCAATAAGTCTGCACTCATACTGTCTTTTGAACTGTGCTAAAGCCAAGAATTATATCACAGTAATGCTCCATTGTATGGATGAAGACTTCTAAACAAAATGAGTGGCACTATGGACATGCACAGTTCTGATGACATTTGCCTTCCTGAGTAGGTTACTGCTGCCTTGTGGACAGGATTACTCACAAAGTGGTTGCTTTTATCCATGATAATGCACAATACGTTGTGAGTGAGCTAGGCTTTGGTATCATTTTCACTCATACTCTTTAGTTCATAGCCAGTGACTGGTTTAAAATTGATCTTGCTCTTAAGAATATCTTACTGTCAGAATTGATATTCTTAGCTGCTGGACTGACAGCTAATTGGATGACACAACTAACTGCTGAGTATTTAAATAGGTTGGTATTTCTAAAGAAAAATAGAAAAATACTAAAATGTTGTATAGAGGTCACATTTTCATTTAAAACAAAGTCTTGCTTGCATGATGCTTCAGTAAATCCTTTTATAGGACATTTAACCTTGTATATCTTCCTGTATTATTAAGCAGGCAGGTTATAATTGGCTTCTATTTCATATCTCATATTTGTAGAATATTTTTTACAATTTAGCATTTGTATTCCCATAATTTTTTTGTTTGTTTTTTTCATTACATTCTTTATCACTCTATAACCTGTGGTCAGTCTCAAAATGTAAGCAACTGTATGTTAAACACAGAAACTCACTCAGGTTATCATAATATGTAAACGACAAGATAACAAACTATATAAAGTTTATTTATTTATTTATTATACCCTGTGGGTTTTACACTCTTTTGCATCTAACAAGGGACCTGCATGTTTAAAAGTGCTAGTAAAACAAAGCTTTAGAAACAGGGACTACCTGTTCAACTCTTTTTTTTTTTCTTTTATTGATTTTATTAAAATTAAATAACATTTCATACATAACTCAAGTTTTACAAAAAAAAAAGGTTCTAAACAAATCAACCCCCACCCCTGAGAAAGAGAGCCAGGGCAGCAGTGTAAAAGGTTATGCTAGTAAAGATAAATTAATAGATAAATTAATAGTACTAGGGTGTTGTACCGTGTTAGCCATTATGAATGTAGAGAAGAGCCAAGCAAAATGACACCTTTTATTATAAGCTTTTGAGGCAACTCAGGCCCCTTCTTCAGGCAAGATGTAATACAGAAACTGAGGTTTCCTGTGTTTATATCCACACACTAGGACAAGAAACAAGAAGGGGCCTGAGTTGCCTCGACAGCTTGCATATTATAATCTTTTTAGTTAGCCAATAAAAGGTGTCATTTTGCTTGGCTCTTCTCTAGATAAATTGATAAATGGAGTAAAAAAGGGGGAGAACCTGCTTCCTCAATCTAAATTTTTATTCTAAAATGTTATTGATTAGTTTTGTACAGATCTTCTAAGTGCGAATTTGATTTTTTCCAGTTTCAAATAATATATAACATCAGTTACCCACTAACTTAGAATAGTTGAGTTAGGATTCTTCCAATTGAGCAAGATAAGTCAATGTGCCAATAGTGAAGTAAAGGCGATCACAGTTTGTTTGTCCTTCTCCACTTTAAGCCCATCTGGGAGTCCACCAAACATAGCTGTTAATGGATTAGGAGGGATTATGACACCGAGGCTGTCTGAAAGGCACTTAAAGATGTTGGTCTAGAATGATGTTAACTTGGTGAAGGCCCCAAACATGTGACCTAGTGAGACTTGAACTTGATTGCAGTGTTCGCAAGTTGGATCTTGCCCTGGAAACATTTTGGACAATTTTTAAATGAGAGAGATGAGCTCAATATATAATTTTGAGTTGAATAATTATATGCTTTGCGCATATGGAGCTCGAGTGAATTCTGTGCATTGCTACTTTTCACTCCTTTTCTGAAATGTTGAGTAAGAGATCCTTTTCCCACTGTTCTCTTAGATCTTTGAAAGGTAGGGACTGTAAAATAGTTTTATATATTATGGAATTCCTATAATTTTTGTGTTTATTTTTTCATTACATTCTTTATCACTCTATAAAAATGTAAGATACTGTATATCTTAAACACAGAAACTCACTCAGGTTATCATAATATGTAAACGACAAGATAACAAAGTATATAAAGTTTATTTATTTATTTATTTATTGACGATTATACCCTGTGGGTTTTACAGTCTTTTGCATCTAACAGGGGACCTGCATGTTTAAAAGTGCTGGTAAAACAATGCCTGAGAAACAGGGACTACCTGTTTTTATATCCTAGAGAAACTACAGTAGAATTCTGTTTTTGCTGCATGCAACAGCTGTACTAATTTGTTACTATTTTTATTGTATGTTTGGCTGACAGTGGCACCTTCATTAAATCTGACATGCAAGATCAGGATACATTACAACTGCTTATCAGTTTTATACAGGTGAAGCATATGTAAGTTAACTGAGTTGTTCCGGGGTGACACACTGAAGTGAGGGCATTATTTGAACTGAGAACCCATAAAGTTCAATGTCTTAAGCCAATCTCAACCTTGCATGACTTCTCATCGTAGAGTATGTCAGTCTTGCTGACTGCAGTTGGTGATCTTGTCACTTGACGATATCAGTTTACACATTCCAAATCGCTGCTCAAGTTTAGTGAGCATAGGATCACTTTCCTGCACATTCTTGCTCTCCCCTTCTTCTGACGTAAAGTAACATGCTTCTAGACAGAACTGGTGGTGTACAAAGTGTTAATGGGTATTGCGAAGTCAGACCCTTTTTTCCCCCCACTGTATTGTGCTATGTAAAACACAAGACATCAGACAGATGAATGTCTGTTCTGTTGTTGAGGTCCAAAACACCCACATTCTTACTGCATTATATGCATTATACTTATACAGTAAATTAGCATTCATTGGTTGTCATCTCTTGTGCAAACAAAGCCCATCTCCACTCACATTACGCGACTAACTTTACACAAGACTGCCACCCGCTGCCTCCGAATCTCTTAGATTATGTAAATGAAGGCTACAGCTGAAAAATCTCTGGAAAAGTACTCTACTCTAAGGTGGCATGAGCTTTTGATGCGACAGCATAATGCCTGCCTAAAACAGTTTGCCGCAGTGAATTAATAGAGAAACACCTGCTGAACATTATGCTCACAAAAAATACAGGTCAAGTAATTGTAAACCTTGAATAACTTCTGTTATGATAAAAGAAAAATTTTCAAGAACAAAATGATCTGAATTGATGTTGAAAATAATCCAATGCACATTAGTAATGCTGAGGTTAAGAGAAGCTCTAAAATACTGCAAAGAATGGATTTGTTCTCTGAGGAAATCTTCTTTTTAACATGTTATTTTTCTGTGGTAGGCTTGATTACTGATATCCTTATTAATAAGGACTCTATGGGGAATATCTATGCTGGTTTTCAGTATTATGGTTTATTCTGTATGGTACTATACATAAAGCTCCAAAATTAAATATTCTTGTTGTGAGTGCCCTTGTTATTTATTGAAATTATTGTTTTTTGTTTTTTTTAATTTACAAAAGCAGACTTCAAAATGCAGGTTGCAACTTGTAAGCTCAGTTTTATTCGACAGCAGTGATATAACAGAATTGACAGCGTTCAAAGATAGACCACTCAGTGCTGGCTTTTTAAATATACCGATGGTAAAACATAAGAAGAGTTGAAATCAGCCTGCTGTTTTTAAGCACTGCCTGCTTTTTCTATTAGTGGATCACAGGGAACTAAAATAATCTGTTTTACACGCAACCAAACAAAGGAATTATGAAGCCTGTAAAGGATCAGCTATGACATTATAATTCGGATATCTTTTAATGGAAAAAAAAAAACAAATTTTTTAATGCTGTTATGGTCATAAAGCAATAGTTCCCAACATTATATCCATATGTAAATAATTTTATGTTCCCCTTGCCTTTGAGTAGGGTTGTGCAGTATATTGGTACTGGAAAAGTACCAGAAAACTCAAATTTTAAAATAGTGCAGGATTTTTGGAGATAAACATCCTCTTCCCTTTCAATCTCCCCCAACCACACCCCACCTCCTTTGACATTCGCTATTGCATTTGTGGAAAAAAATGTCTGTTTTGTAGACTTCACACACACCTGTCCCCATTGCTTTTACATGATTAGAATTTCACAGTGATCACCCCACCACCTTCCACGTGATCAAGACTCCACGGCAATCAAGACGGATGTGGTGTGGTGGCATAGCACACCAGGGAGATGGACAATTTTACATCGCACCAAGAAGGCTGAATTGAGATGATGGGAGTTTGGAGTTATCCATTATTTGTTTCTGAACTGTTTTGTACCAACTGTATTGGTACTATGATGCAAACGCTGGTATCAATCCTGAAGTCAAGATTTTAGTACCTCTCCAAAACTACCAGTGAGACACCAATGTGATGTATGCACAGACATTAAAAATCTGGCACATCTTTCTTATAGTATCATGACAGACATAACCTGTAACACTGCTGTTGTAATATTACAGTTGATCAATACTTCATGTCATGTCATAGACTGAGACTGTCTTGTGCATCACATTATGCCCCTTATCAAAATAAATAAGGGTCTTGTTCATGTGAAAATAAAATGTTGAAATTTCTCACTGGAAAGGTTTTCCCAGTTTGTTATACAGTATATGTAATGTAGATTTAGATTTTTCCAACAATTAAGCTACCGTTGCATAATGTAGCATTAACTTTAAAATTTTGATTTACCTTACATTTACATTACATTTTTTGAGGGTGATATCATGGAACAGTTATTAATATTGCTGTCTTGTGTTTAAGATTTGAAAGTTATACATGAGAAAAGCATGTCATCTTTTGTACATGTGAATCAGATTCATTTTAAGACAAGAAATCCAAAAGGTCTGTAGAACCAGGCAGGCATTTATTAATGTTGTTCTCAATTACGTTTCAGAACTTTTGAACAGTTCATTATCAGTATGACTAATGGCTTCAAATTAGGTCTTTCTTTTCTGAATGGGTAGATGATCTGTTTTTTGAATACCGGTAAGCCGTAGTATTGCTTAGATTACTGACATGACATTTGGCCTTTACGATGCAATCCTTAAAAAATGAATATTAAAAAAATATTGCCCTGCCTGTGAGGCCTTTCCACCTTTTCCTTGTTTCTGTATTGATGATTTTTTTTTTCTTAATAACTCCCTCATCCAAAATATGTGTTTGTTAAGCAAGTTTGCAATTCTAAATTTACCCTTGTGTACTGCAGTACTGGGATGGACTTGTGCATCGTTCAGGGTTGGTTCCTGCTTTGTGATCGTTTCTGATGGAACATACTTGCTTTATTCTGATCTCTGTATTCCCCCACCATACATTTTACTTTTTAACTTTTGAGTAGTAATAGTGCTTCACAGTCTTGCAATTCCTTGCCATTTTTAGCCCACATGACTTACTAGCACATTATCAAGATACTAACCAGATTCATCATTTATTTTAATGGTTGCTGTTGGCTTAGCTCAAATTTAAAGGTCAAGATTAGCACCGAGCATAGTGAAAGCTGAAAAGGTGTGATGATCTCTCAGACTGATACTGGATGTGACAAAAAGGTTTAATAATGAAGTCAGACATGTGCCAGTACTTAGACAAAGCAGCATATTTTTAGATTGTAATACAGTATCCCTTTTCAATGCGGTTGGAAAAGCTATTTTATTCAATGTAAATAAAGTACTTACTGAAATGTTATGCACTCTGAAGGTTCTGGCACCTTATCCCAGGCTATTTTTTGGCAAGAAAGGCTTTCTGCAACAAAGTGGATATGTGGGTCATAAAATAGGTGACCAAATTAATATGAATTGCTGCATAAGTGCAGCCCTTCATGGCCAGAGTATTCTGTGAATGCAGTGGCCTCTTTCAGCAGGATGCTGCACCCTACCACCCTGCAAAAATTATTCAGGAATGGTTCTGAGGAACATGACAAAGAGTGCAGGGTGTTGACTTTTCTTCCAAATTCTCCAGATCTCAATCTGGTCGAGCATCTTGGGGATGTGCTGGAAAAACAAATCTGATCCATGGAGGCCCCACCTCACAATTTACAGGACTGCTGCTAATGTTTTGGTTCCAGATACCATAGGACAACTTCAGAGTTCTTGTGGAGTTAATGACTAGATGGGTCTGAGCTTTTTCACGGCATATAAATATTGTGAGGGACAGCCGTCATTTTTATCCGGCTGGGGTAAAATATATATATATATATAATATATACTGTGGTGGGCTGGCACCCTGTCCAGGGTTTGTTTCCTGCCTTGCGCCCTTGTGTTGGCTGGGATTGGCTTCAGCAGACCCCCGTGACCCTGTAACTAGGATATAGTGGGTTGGATAATGGATGGATGGATATATAAATATATTATGTGTATGTGTACATACATACATATACACAGTGGACAGGTGGAGGGAATACAGGGTGATTCCCAAGTAGTGTTGGTGTGCCATATATATATATATATATATATATATATATATATATATATATATATATATATATATATATATATATATACTAGCAAAATACCAGCAGCAGTGAGAAGTAGTGTGTTAAAGAATTAATGAAAAGAAAAGGAAACATTGCATTAATTACATAACATGATTGACATTGTCATTGTCATGAGTGTTGATGTCATATATATATATACACACACACATAAACATATATATACATATACATCCACATATATATATATATATATATATATATATATATATATATATGTGCACAAAACCACGCTTTTATCAAGGCTTCCGTCGGGTAGTCTTTTGAAATGAAATTTTCCTCCAATCAGTCGTAGCAACGCACTTTCTCCCGACTGTTACATTTCTGTAGCTCTGATTTGTGAATCAATGTAATCGGTGTACCAGGAAATCATGCATTGACAGAAGTTCCCCTTTGCTTGGAATGCAAAGTGTGATTAAATGCGTTATTTTTTAACACGTTATGGAGCAACATGCATCAAAGCTTCTCAGCTGTGCTTGTGCTAAGAAAAGGAAACATTTTAAAAATAACGTAACACGATTGTCAATGTAACCTTTTGTAAGTAGTGCCTGGAGGATTCAGAGTGTGGAGAAACTCTAGAGACAGCGTGTGTATTAACTTGTGGATTTTTCTGTGAGTATTTGGTGGCAGCGTCACAAAGTTGGTTCCGTAAGACTGCGTTACCTGCGGAGCTCAATTCAGAGCGAAATGAGGTGAATGGGAGGGGAGATGATGACGTGACTCCCCCACCCGCCTTAACTGTCAATCCCCCCACAAAGACAGTCTCTCGGAATTTGCATAAGCACAGCCCTTCACCAGCAATTTTAACTTAGTTACAAAATGATCAAAACTCTCATTTATGTCCTGCGTCCTCTCATTAAACATGCCCCGCATTAGCCGTGGGCATGACAAACGCCAGCAGCAGCCTATCTATGAACTTAATTTAAACTTTAGGTTTACACCGTGCTTTGTTTCCGAAGTAGCTGCACTCATGAATATGGTTGTATGTGTCAGTCTCTCGCTTCTTATTGTTTCGCTGCCTTCTCAATTGTATAATGCATGTTTTCTTCAGCGCTTTTTGGAGCTCTTCCTTGTTTTCTACATACTGCGTTGACAGTCAGTTCACGTGATTACATGGGAGGCGTGATGATGTCACAGAAATCTCCGCCCCCACGGCCATCGAGCTCAACTCCATTACAGTATATGGAGAAAAATAGCTTCCAGTTATGACTATTACGCGTAGAATTTCGAAATGAAACCTACCCAACTTTTGTAAGTAAGCTGTAAGGAATGAGCCTGCCAAATTTCAGCCTTCCACCTACACGGGAAGTTGGAGAATTAGTGATGAGTGAGTGAGTGAGTCAGTGAGGGCTTTGCCTTTTATTAGTAAAGCCAAATACCACTGACTCGCTTATCACAAAATCTCCCGAGCCATGAGGACTTGGGACTTGAAATTTGGAATGTAGGTTACCCTTGGTCCATAGGTGCTCACTAAGATATGGTTTTAAAAATTTTGTGGTCCAAGCGTGAAATTTCTTATAGTGTTTTAGACCCGTTTTTATGTCTGTCTGCTTTTCATGAGAGAACTACTTAATGGATTTAGATTGGGTTTTTTTCTATAATCTGCTTGAACATTCTGTTGATTTTGTGATTTTTCTCATTGTGCTAAGTATCATAGTTCTCTTGCAGTACCGATTTATCAGTGCAAATCTGCGACAGACTCATCGGGCTGCGGGGAGGGGGGCGGAGCTAGTTAGCAAACGAGAGAACTACTTAACGGATTTAGATCTTTTTTTTCTATAATTTGCTTGAACATTCCAGTTGATTTTGTGACTTCTGTCATTGCGCTAAGAATCATAGTTCGCTTGCAGGAGTGATATATTCGTGCTAATCCAAGACAGAGGCTACGAGCCGAGGGGAGAGGAAAGAGTGACATCAGGATTAGAGAGCTGGGCAGGGCCCTCCTCATTGTCATGTTTCACTAATACGTGGGCGAAGCCACGGGGGATGGCTAGTTCCAAATAAATTCAGAACAAAACTAGGTACAAGAGAGCACAAAACAGAAACAAGATAAGTGCTGCCTTCAGTGCTTTATTTAAGGATGTTAGCTCTTAAGGGTGGGCGCTTCACAGGGAGCTCCATTCTTTGAGAAGCATGGTTCCTAATGAAATGCTGACATCTGGAGGCATCAGGCATTTATGGTTTGCTGGCTGAAAGGGATGGGGTCAGTTGCCCTTAAGGGGCATCTTCTCACTGATGCAGAGACGAAAAAACATGAAACTGTTAGCGATAGCACCCTTTCTTGCCCTGGTAAGGTATTTTATGCCAATAAGCCTGGAAGGTGTTCCTCCAACCTGCATGTGTGACAATATATATTGAATGTAGTAACCGGTAGGTGGCACTTGGCATATAAAATTATTGGAATCCTTTTTTTTTTCCTCTCTCTCTAGCTTCCTCCAACTGTGCAATGAAAATCTTTTCCTGAAAATCCCTTTATAAAGTGCCTTCATAACATGAACATAAAATTACCATTAATTTAAATGGAAAACAATTTTAGGCATGTCCTGGTCTAGAAAATTGCTCCCATTTTAGGTGAAACGACACAGAAATACATTAAAAATGAGAAAGTATTTAATAATAACATGAGTCATCAAAACAAACACTAAAAAGATATTACCCCTTATTTACATACACTTTATCACTGAAAGTTTCATATTCAAACAATGGCCTTTCGATCTTTCTTGGGGTTTTTTTCTACATTCTCACGATCATTTTTGGAGCCATGATGCTGAAAATAATGCAGAAGGACACACGAGAATTACATGTACAAAGCTGATTGAATCAAAACATGCAAACACAGCATCATCTGAAAAAATGACTGAAAGATAGCTTGTTACCAAAATCTGTCACCATCCCATTACAAAAACTTTAGGAAGGTGTTCTTGGAGTGACTGTGAATATTATTTGTTGTTACTTTTACTTAAAAACTGCCCCATTCTGGTATTGTAACTTTGAAAATGTTGCTTCATTGTGGTTCATAAGATGAATTTCTTTGTATTCCCAAATTTTTTTCAGGTGGATATTCATAATTTGGGGAAAGCCTATACCTTAATTAGTACTTTAATTATTATCCATCAAGCAATTAATTATCAATTTTTTGCAGAATTTCTCCACTTGGCGCACCTAGATCACACTCACGGCCAGTGTTATTACACTTTTAGGGTCTTACAGTAAATTATCTATCCACCTTCCTTTTCCTCTTTACAAAGCCATGACCAGCAAGGACAGTGTCTCTTAGACCCTCTTACCATCTGTTCGACTTTAGGAGGCATGTGTGACATACTTCTAGCTTTGATCCTTGATGTCAGAAGAGTGAGGTCTGAACCATGTCCACCTGTTTTACCCCCATGTTTCCCAAGGTTACAAGAGAAATATATTGGGTGAAACAAGACAGTGTGCATGATTTGGCATAAATAATCTTCAGCCTGCCTGGTAGAGGGGGTTAGGAAGCTCAGAATGACATCTGTATGTACAGTATGACACAAATGATACTCCTAGACGCAGTTGATCTGATTAGGAAAATCTTTAATTATAAGAGCATATGGATTGCTTGTATTTTGTTGTGCATTAGGATTACTTTTTTTTTTTTTTTTGCAAAATAATATGGTACCTCTCAAATATATGTGGTAAGAAGATTATTGTCCATGCTTGACTATGATTGGATATAGACCTGGAACATTTCAATAAAGCTACAACCTAATCTGCTTCAATCCTGAGCTCGCCACAGAGACTTGCATCTGCTCATTAGCATATAAAGCCTAGGTTTACAAACTCTAGCTCAGTTGTCCCAGTCTGTCATCTAGATATTTCTTAAAGGCTGTCAAGGTTTCTGCTTCAGCTATATGTCTCAGTAGTTTGTTCCAGATTTCCACAACTCTTTCAATAATGAAGTGCTTCCTGGCATCAGTCCTAAATCCTCTTTAATTTCCACTGTTGCCCTTGAGTATGTGATTTGCCATTTAGTTGAAAGAATTCTGCTTAATCTACATTATCAATGCCTTTGAGAATCTGAGACCTGTGATGCACTTGGTTGCTCTCCTCTGAACAGCTTGAAGTGTTGCTAAGGCTTTCTTATGGGGTGGTGATCAGATCTACACACAGGCCTCCAGAAGCACTCTTACTAGTGCAGTATATAGTCTGAGCATACCGGTGCAAGGACACACCCCTGAAAGACTCCACTGATATCCTCACTCCATGTGGAGCATTCTCCTGTTATCTGAACTCTTTCTTTGTCTGTTGCCTGCTAACTTTCTTAAGATCCAGTTTTGCTGATTCTCTCTCATGCCTCCAGCCTCTAGTTTCACTTTACATAAAGCAAAGCTAAGTCTTCTGGGTTAGCTGCAGCTAGTAAAGAATTAAGTACATCTGTAGCCAGTAGATTGTGCAATTCATTTCACAGATGTTAGTACAGTTGATACTTTATCATGTGGTTTCTCGTCTAAGACACAACAAGTGTGGCTATTGATCTGCATCAGCCCTGGAAGTTTATGGATTATGTTGTAGTGTCTTTCTTTAAGGCCTTTTAACTACCATATTAAGGCTAAACAAATATCTCGGCTTCAATCGGATCATGATTTGCTCTTCCTTTGTAAAAGAAACATTTTAATCCAGATTTTGAACATTTACCATATAACCTATAGCATAAGATTGAGCCAGAATGTGTAGTATAAGCTAAATGTTGTGTGTGATTAGTGTTGTAAACTTGTTATGCACTGTGTAACCACATCAGAGCAGTGTAACATTAGAAACTTCACATTTGTAGTTTGTGAAATGTGGTTATGTGCCATCGTAAGACCCTTTCACATGTTCATTTCAGACTAAGTTGGAATTTATTAATGTGCACCGAATATATTTTGTCCGGTGTCTCTTTATGTTTGATAAAAGTTGGTTGATATCACTATAAGAAGATCTTCAGATGTATACATTAACTTGTTTATGTGATGTTTAATTATCAGACTGCTTCTACAGAAATTCACAGTTAGTCTGTGGACAGTCAACATGCCATGAGCAGTGTTCAATTGCTATACAGCACACTTGACAACACAGAGGAACAGCAAACAAAGTAAGTCCTAGTACTGCAAACAAAAAACTTGAAGTTTATATTTATATAGCAACATCTACCGCACATGATGGAAATGTAAACTTTCTATGGTTAAAGAACCATGGAAGGCTGCAAGAATTAAAATAAAGCTTGCGGTGCAGGAAAGGGGCATCTTCAAACGTCAGGTGATTTGTCTGTATTGACAGAATTATAGACAGGAGAAAAACAGGTCAACAAATATACAAAAGCATGTTATCAATACGTGAATGAGTGAATAAAGTGCAAAACACGAGATCCAACACTTTTAATGCATAGCTCCCTAAAAATATCTAGTAATGTGACTGGTCATCTCACAGTGTACTGTGGATAGAATATCCTTTAGGAAGTTTTTACTCTTCTAAACACATTAACTAAAAACTACTGTATGTCAATTTTGTTTATCCATCTGTGAATTCATCAGTTGTATGACCTGCTTATACATTGAGTGTCCTTTTTGTTCTTTTAAAGAGACATTGAAGTAAACAGGGAAGGCTATGTTGGCGCCTCAACATTTATTTTGTGAAGTTGTCATTCCTCAGGTGTCCACAGAATCCATAATTTTAAACCCATCCCTAATGTTGATATTGAATAACACTTAATATGTATTTCCATTTTTCATTTGCCTATTTTCAAAACCTTTACCTATTTTCAAAACCTTTACTGGATTACAGGGAGACAAGCATTTAGCAAAAGGCAGGGATGCCTGTCCATCACAGTGCAAACTAATTTTATCTCCTATTAACTCACATTGTACCTCATTTAATCTAACCTAAGTGTCTTAGGGAAAAGGGAGGAAATCAGTGTACTTGAAGGAAACCCACACACCTCTTATGCCAATGGCCAAGTACCTGGAGCTTAAAGGCAGCATTTGTAAACACTGAGCTGCCATGCCTCCTTGATGGTTACTCTAGTTTAAGCTAATTAGGATTTATATCAGGGCCATGGTGTTCCTCATCTACTGTAAATCATTTGACAATTAATTTGAATATATGATTAACAACCAACCAAAATAATTTACTCTTGTCTTTGAACTCCTTATCAGAACATAAGTGATGCACACTGTTTTTCAAAACTGACTTTTAATATAAACTCTGGGCAGTGGGAACTAAAGTACATAATTACACCAAGGAAGAGGATGGTGCAACTCATTCTCAGTGTTTAAATCTTTACTCATGTGCTTTCTGGTGTGACGAGCAAGATCAACACTCAAGACCAGGAAGTAGCTTAGTTAAATAATAATATTTTAAACAAGGAGGCCAGGAAAGATTATTTATTTATGACTGTCACTTTCCACTTCAATCGGTTACTGTTACATTGAAATGTGGACTGTTACTCCATGTTTGAGAAGCCCATGAGATTGCCAAATCTTACATTTATTTAAAAAAAAGAAAATCAAGATTAATGTGTTATTTCCTGTGGTTCAGATTCTTTGCCTATGTTTATCTTTTTTAACTATTGGTAGACTGCAGTCATTCACTCAAAAGCGTTTCTTTAAATGTACAGTTTGACAGCCATGGCAGTCATAAAACTGGGCACTATCCCAAGCATTTTGATATGTAACATTTAAACATGAGATATTTTAACATTTTCAATAACTAATCTTTGCATTCTTTTAAAAGATGCTGGAGACAGTGTAACTGAGAATTATTCTTATATATTTCCTATGATCACCCAGAGTCAACCTCACACAACTGCTTTTTTGATATATAAATTGAATAATGTTGATTGTTGTTTCATATAAACTTTTCTTCATCTTTTAAAGCACTTTGATCTGTACAATTTGCATGAAAATGTGCAATATAAATGTTGTTATTGTTGATACATTTAGGCATGATTTGAATATCATTTAAAATGAGATGAGTGCCTACAAAGCATTTTAATTATTTGCACATTCAGTTTCATTCTTCTATATATTTAATAAAGGGAAAGTTGCTAACTGGGCCTTGAGCCTTTTTAAGAATGTTTTGTTGCTAAGCACTCATCAGCGGGAGAAAAAAATGTGTTCATATTGAATTCTTCTTACACAGGTCAAAAGTCAACTTCTTTGTCACTCGGTTCTTCCTATTTAACTAATGAAAAGCCAAAGACTGTTGAGACATTTGGGCTGTAACAGGGCAGAAATTTGTGACATAAAGCTTTCATTCTTGCTAAAAACACGCTGTATGTTTGTACATTTGAACTGTAATGGCAGGACACTTGCAAACACCCTGTGAAAAATGACTAAGCCAAAAAAAAAGTTTAGTGTTTTTCGTTCTTCCTTTTGCGTTTGTGTGCAGAGAAAGGCTTACTTTTCAAATCACAGAAATGTTTGTGTGTGTGTATATTATAATATTATATATATATATGTTGTGAGAAAGGCACTATGTAGCGCCGACTCGGCACAGACTTATGCAGAGACACGTGCAAAATTCACACAGGCTTTATTAGTTCTTCAGCCGTGGGGCACATCTTCCCCGTGTCCCACAGGCCCAACACAGTCCCAAAGCACTTTACACAAAACACCAACAACTCTCCACCTTGCACCACCACTCCTCCCAGGCAACCTCGTCCTCTTCCTCCCGATTCTGGCCCTTTAGTGGTGGAGGCTGGCCCATTTTATACCTAACCCAGAAGTGTTCCAGGTGCTTGACCACCTGGTCCCAATTGCACCTCCGGGTGGGGCTGATGACTCGTCCAGCCGGGTTCTTGAGTCTCGGCAGCACCCCCTAGCGGTCACCCCATCTCCCAACCAGGCTTTGGAGGACTCCATGTCCCATGGAGCCACGCGGGAGAGTGGGAAATGAACATTGGCCAGGGAGGCTGCCACCAAGCATCCCGGGGGAGGTATTGAGCTGTCCATGGTGGCTCCCCCGGAACATATGCAGCAGGGGCGTCATGATGTAGCATTTTCATAATGATTTAGATATACATTTCTGTATTATAAAAAATAATCTTGGAAATAGACAAGACATGATTTTCTCAGAAAGACACTTTCACGTCCCGCAAGACTAGACTTTTTTTGGCGAGCGAAGCCCCCTAGTATTTTAATATTTTTTTTTTTTTTTTGTCTTCTAGTAACATTAATTGAAAACATTTTAATTGTGATTATGCAAATCCCAAACAATGACTGAAATATTAGTTTTAATAGAGCGTTGAGCCCTGTTTATATTTCTGATAGGCTGGCTTAGAGATGAAAGCCTTATTTGGGTTGGAGACAGAGCTGTTGAGTCAGAGTTGGAAGCAATTATTGGGTTACTGGATTCAGAGTCAATAAAAATGTACCAACTCTGACCCTGACTAAATGTAAATTGTCATGTGTTAAAATTTCCTTCCAATTTCACATATACTGATTTGATTAAACTATTTTTTCTTTTAGACTTTTGATAAAATATAGCTTCTTTTTTATTGCTATAATTCTATAAGTGTTATGTTTAATGTTACTCAGTGTTTGTAAGCCGCAACAACATTGCTATAGCCTTTAAACCTGAATTTTAACAGATTAGAGTGCTAAAAAGTAGCCCGATGGTTGTTGCTGGCAGTGATGAAATGCCTTAAAGTACTATAGTTATTACTGGAGGACCTTTGTAAATATAGTCCCATCCGAATTGCTCACATCAGTAACAAATTGTGTGTTCATCTCTCAGTAAAGCTTACTGAATCTATTAAAAGTCTTTAAAAAAAAATCATAATAATAACCACAGTCCTGTGTGAATTGACATGTTGTAGCTTAGGCTTTGTGAGTATAGGTGTGCGGGAAGTAAGCCATATAGTCGCGGAGTGAATGGCTTATTGCTTGTTCACATGCAGGAGAGCAGTAAGCATCGTCATCCCTCACTGGGACTTCGTGAATCATTTAATATACCTACACACACAAAGAATAACAGGTCTGAGTTGGTCACAAGGAAGGAGGAAAAGACAGAAAAGGCCAAAGATAGAACTAAAGAGCCAAAATAAGATGAAGACATTTTATTTCATAATAATTAGTCGGCTTGTATTTGTTTGTTTATTTCACAATTTAATAACGGTACTTTTTATTGTGATTATTAGTTTCATAAGTGCCATTTTGTTTTATTTTGGCCAAATAGTGTTTCCATACTTCTAAGGAATTATGAAGTAAAAATGTTATTTTCAATCTTATGGATTTCTTAATTTGTTTGCTAAGAAACTAATATGCCAGTGGTAGCAGCAGGCCGTATCTTACCACCGCAATTAGTCTTTGAAATAGATGGTCATCATGGGAAAATGATGGCATGATTGTAGGCATTGAGTAGCTAGAATGGTGTTCTTTTATTATTCAGTTCAGTTATGTTAGCTTGCAGGTTTATTCACAGAATAATTCTTTGTTCCATATTTATAAAGAGAAAAAATACATCCTATGCATTCATTTATATTTGACTAAAAGGAAAAAGGAAACCCAGAACAATGGTCTGTTTTAGTTTAAGATTAATTCTTAATAGATAACTTTGAACATACTGACTGTATAATTCTGATTTCATAGTATGTTTTGTTGCTAGGTAATGGCTATCTACCTCAAAATTAACTTTGGTTTAAAATGAGGTATTGACGCAGCAGTCTTTCCTGCCTTGAGCCTTATGACTGAACAGCTCACTTTGTGACTGTAAAATGTCACTAGTTTGATTCTTTTACTTTCTATTTAGAATAATACCTAAAGAAATATATGTTTGATTGCTTTCCCTTTACTGTGTTACATTTGTTTAACTATTAGTGTTCAGAGCAAGACAGCTTGTCACTTTGATGCAGTGCATCTCGATATAGTAGAATCTTGTAGTTTGACATTGTGTTAAGCAAATCTAGAGAGTTTTGTAAGCATGAGAGGCTCAACAAAGTGCACATTATTTTCTACTGTAGGAAGATACTAGTGCTGCAAGTAATGACTATTTTGTTAATCATTTAGTTAGTCAGTAATTACTTCGACTAGTCAATTAATCTGGAGTTTTAAAAATATCCAAAAGTCAAGTATTTCATTTCAAAAATGAAATGTCTTATTCTGCGTGTAAAGTTCTCTTTCAAAACAATAGCACAAGTGTGCGGTCTTTGCCAAAAAGTGCATATCAGCAAGTCTTGTTACTAATTGTAAGATTTAGCTAAATATTTTCAAGATCATTGTCAACAAAAGTCAACGTCAAGGGGAGGCTGAAACCATTGTTAAGTGGCGACAGACGTTGCCTAGAGTTTAATTTTATTGGCAAGAGGCCAGTAAGGATCGCAAGAGTCTCACACAGTTGATGCCTTCTTTTTCCCTTTTAGTGTGGCATCATCAAAAGACATAACTGTGCAGAAGATGTTGTACATATTGCCATTCACTTACATTCTACCAGTTTTAGAATTAAGAGTGCCTCGGATTATCCCCAAGTATGAGTGAGCAATAGAGATATCCATTACTCCAATGTTTTTTTCTTTTCAGGTGCGCTGACATCACAATTGTGCTGTCATGCCAAGTGATACAAATTTCTTACCAGATGTGTAGATGAAATGAAAATGAAAAAAAACATATTTACATCCTCCATCCATCCAATATCTCATAATGTGATTAACATTACACCTGGTTAATGTAGCATGATACATAATGTTTAAAAAGGAAACTAATTAATAACCAAATTCAATGGCAATTTTTTTGTAATCACTAATTATTATCATTGACATTATCTGCACATTGCACATGCACATTTTAAAATTGCAAACCAAAAAAACGGTAATGGAAACGTGTGAGTTTTGAAAAAATTCTCAAATATCACAAAAAAGTTTGTTCCCTTGAGATGGTTTTTCAGTAATTCAACAAAGCAGTAACTCGTCAAACTGCAATGGAAACACTTTTTTTCGCATTTGGGTCACAGGAATCTTGGCAATAACTCTGTATTCTGCACAGGCAGCCTGTTTATAAAGTGCGATGGCAATGCGTTTCTTGGTCAGGACCAGCTCGCTCATGTATGCTACGACAGGGAACACAAGAGGGCCTACTGCACTGCATAATTCCATGAACGTTGAGCTGCACAACCTAAAATTTTGTATCAACAGCTGCTCAGTAAAATCACTGCGGGCAATTTCAAAGAAATTCCTAATATGTGACCTTTACCAGGTATGGGGAGTTCGCCTTCCCTTTATTGTATTCACTCGCTCTCATCGTCTCTGATTAAAAACTAATATGGCGATTGTAGACGCAATTGAAATACTGTAACAGAACCAACACCCATCACCCACCATCTTCATCAGGACCCATATCATTCACTATTTTTAATTTCAGGTGATAAACTTTATTTGCATGAAATCACTCAATGGAAACACAGACAATTTACATTTGTGTTTTGTCAACTTTTCAGAAGTGTTGCTTCTATTTTACACAGAACTACAATGGAAATACGGCTATTGACTACTTACATCTGTTGTCATCCAAGGGAATGACAGGTTGTAACAGAATAAATGTTGGTTTGCCAACCCAGCCATCCCCATTTACTTCTAAATAAGAAACCAATAAACAAGCGCACAATGCTAACAAAATAATAACAAAAGATTGCCTCCTGAGAATTCCGGGCAATGCAATTCTCTCAGGTAATATAGGATCTCCATCTTGTCCACTTCTCAGTCATGAAGTGATGCCTCCTTCTGGGTGGTCATGCATTTTTATGGCCCAGGGAACAGAAGGGATGGAATCAGTTGCTCTCACTGTGCGGTTTCTCTGTTTACTGTGGGAGAAAAGGAAGACCACATAGTTAGGGAGAGCGCACCCTCTCTGCCCAACGTGGAACTACATACCTGGGAGAAACTCTGAAGGAGGCCCCCAGATGCAAATGTATGACACAACCCTAAACGCATCAAGTCATGTTTTTGGATACTTGGAGGTTGTTTCTTACTTGAGTATGCTATTCTGCAATTAAAGTAAATTTGTGACATGCCATCTTCATGCAAATGGAGCAAACAAAGAAATGTTGTAAGTCACTCTTTCCAAGTTTTTTTTTGCCATGCAGAGGCACATTTTGGTTCTTTTATGGAGTTCAAACAGATTGAAAAAAGTGATTGTTAGATTCCTTCCTGAAGTTAAACAGGAAACAGTAATTAGAGAGATAATGTTCAGCTATGTCTGACTATTTTGTGCGGTTTTCTTTTTTTTCATTTTGATAAAAGCTAGAAATCACAATAGTATAAAAAAACAGCTGTCAAATATAGATCGATAACATATAGAGTTTTCTCATGTTCAGTTGTTCATAACAGGTAAGTCCACTTTTCCCATGTAGCTACACCCTTTCCTTCCATTCTGTTCAACAAGCCATGATTAAGAGTACCGTCAATAGTGTTTCAAAGATTGTTTGCTTCTTGCAGCCTGGACATTATAGTTTTATATGTTTTTGGGCCATTTGGACTGAACATTAAGAGTTTGATTCCCTGCTCAAGCTTATTTTTATCTAGTTTGTACCCAGTTTATTTGTTTCTCTTGTTTGGTTTTGTTATTCCTGAAACATCTGGGTGAGTCACGTTTTTCCATGTTGTTCAACATTCCTTAAGGACAGTTTTCTTTGTTTGCTTTTTTTCTGGATTTTTTATTAATTGATTTTTGCAAGTAGACATTCAAGGATTTCTCCTCTGATGCAATGTGGCTTTCTGACAATGGCTCAACCTTCCTCTGCATTAGAAGACATTTCCGTTTTTAGCACATGATATTCTTGCAGGGACTTTGTTTTAGCTTGGAAGTGGAAAGCTTTCAGTGCACTGAGGCATAACTTGCTTTGTCAGCGTACAGTGCTGTGCTGTTTTGCCTTCTAGCTGTTGGGACAGAAATAAAACTGGTAATAAAAGCACTTCAGTGTGAATTGTAGACTTTACAGCAAATGCATCTGATATAAACTGTAACAAGCCTGTAGCCCAGCTCCATTTCTGATGGATGGCATTATGAGCAGTATTTTTGAAGACCTCATCTTTCCTCAAGCTTCTGACTGCTTCTTTTGAAAAAAGTGTCTTGGGTGCAGATTTCATTCTTTAAGGTAATTTGTATACTTACGTCTGTATTTGTTTGTGCATATGCATATAATTATGTTTGTATGGAATACATACTTGCAGGAAAGGTAAATAATCATTCGGTAATGGCCATCTTGATCAGGAGCCTATCATTAACCTTATTGTCATTTTTTATATGGCTGATATTTTAACATCTTGAAGAAAAGATTTTAAAGATAAGATTTATAACAAATGAAATGTTAAATTGCATGTGTGACTGATAACTTGTTCCTTGTTCTAGCTGGAAATTTGAATTGGCCTACAAGTATTTCTCCTTTTCCATGGCACAGTGGTGCATTTAAGCAGTGCTACATCACAATGTCTGATTCCTGGGTCCAGTTCCCAGCCCAATCACTGTCTGTGTGTGGCTTTGCATTCTAGCCATGTTTTGTAGGTTTTCACCCATATGTTAAAAATGTATGCATGTTAGGGTAATTAATCACACATAACTGGACTTGAATATGTGCAAATTAGTGACAACTCTGAAATTTTTCTAGTGTTGCATCATTTGCCCATAGTGCAGCCTTGAGATCTCATTAATTGAAAAAAAGTGAGAAAACAGATAGAAGTATTATTTTTATTACACTGATTTTTGATAGATTAGTAACATTAGCTTTGTTTCCAGTACATGACATGCTCGCTGTTTTGTGTCAAGCTGTTCATTTTTAGTATTTAGAATAAAGCAAGTTTTTGCAGTTTTAGCAAAACAAATTCCTATGCTAAGCATTATTAATGTTGCCAATAAAGATTCTCTCTAAACTTGGGGATTTGCTTGTCATAACATTACAAATGGTCTGCATGAAATAAAATCATAAAAATAAGAAGCTTTGAATAATAATCACAACTGTCTTAACTGTTGGAGCTCAGAGTTAAATAAATATTTATGCTACAACTAATACCTAACTTGTTCTATTATTTCTGATTATTTTTATGTAATGTCTTGATAAAAGTGGACCCATAAATATGAAAGACATGAATTTATGTTAGCAATAATTATGAAAACAGCTGAAAGCTTGTATACATATATATTTTTTTATCATGTTTAATGTAATCTTTTAAATGATTCTGTAAATTGGCCTATCTATAAGTCTATGTATATTTGGAATCTACGTCCATACAGAGATTTGAATTCACTCCAGTCATGTATGACACTTCTAGATTGTTTCTTTTAAATATCTTGTATATCTTCATCTGAAATGCCTTTTCTCTTGTTTTACTGTTGTATGAATAAGTAGGACCTCTGCAGCTACTTTTTTGTTTGAATGAAATTTTCAGCCCCAACAAATGTGTGGACTCCGTTCACATACTGTACGTTGGATAAACATCCTTCTTTCTTGCTCCATTTGTTTGTTTTTAAGCTTTAGCTATGCTAATTGTTTGTTGTTGTGTAGTTGTGTTGTGCCTGTGTGTAATGTCCAAAATACATTTTTTCGAACACTCAAACTGTTTTGCCTTTAGCACAAAGCAGTCTAAGTAATTATTTTTCTTCATTTTGAACCTCCTGTGTTTTAAGGTATGAATACTTTTGTTTCTAATTGCTTCTAACTGTAAAGCTGAGGAGACTAATATGTAATACCATCTTGACAGTAAATAAGTGCAGAGAATTATATATAATTGTGCCTTAGAAACACAGCTGGCTGTTTGTAAATTAATAGGTTCAGCATATAAACAATGAAACAACATGGTTAATTATACATATTGTTTAATTATGTGAAGTAATTCAAGTCGAAATTAGGACAGTGACAAAGACCAGTAGGTGTAGGGACCTAACATTATACATGTGAGGTGAAAGCTATTAGTCTTGA
Source organism: Polypterus senegalus (assembly GCF_016835505.1). Taxonomy (NCBI): domain Eukaryota; kingdom Metazoa; phylum Chordata; class Cladistia; order Polypteriformes; family Polypteridae; genus Polypterus; species Polypterus senegalus. The sequence goes on along the minus strand of NC_053160.1, from coordinate 63,909,995 downwards.
TGTCATATTGAAAAGCATCATTTTATTGTCGCCATAAAATCTTTTTCTGAAGGTGACTTATAAAATAAGGATGCATGTACTGTATATTGAACTACTTGAGACCATACAGTGTGTATAGTCAACTGAGGGTAACTATTTTGATACAGATTCAAATTGTAGAGGAGGAACCTAAAAACAGCAGCACAATAAATTGAGGAATGGTGTGTTAGATATCCAAGATAGTGCTGAGATGATATAAAGTTTAAGTGGTCCCAAATCATGTTCTGTGGATGGGGATCTTTGAGAGATGTCTGAAATATGTTACAGTTCTAATGCTGAGACAAAGTTCATTCTGCTGACTGGAAGAAAAATTATGTGATTAGACAGGCTGATACAGAATGGATCATTTGGAATAAATATACTGAGAAGCAACTCTAAAAAAGGAGGAAGGTTAAATGGGCTTGGAGTAGTGCAGCTTGTAGAAATTGAATAAGATAGGCATAGTTGCAGGCTTTTCTTTTTTTTATTTTAAAGTGATTATCATTCATCCATTTGGGCATGGTCAAGAGGCAGACGGAGGTCTGAGCAAACAGCTGGGGACTAAAAGAGGACAAATGAAACCAAGATATTTGCATCATCTACAGTACTTTGTAATGATAGGAGAAGCCATTCGAGAATGTGAATGTACTTGGGCAAACGGATATAAAGAGAGAATTTATCACCAAAGGATTTTGAGCCATGTCTTTGGAGAGTACAGAAGGTTGCATCACGAGCCACAGTGGGATTGGTTAGACAGGTAGGACATAGCGATGCTCTGATCAGAATTTTTAAGGCCGATACCAATCACCGGTTTCATGTTACTTGAACAGCCAACTTCTCTAAAAAAAATCTCTATATGTAGATATAAATATTCAGTATATAGAGAGATATGAATAGATATATCACACAATCAGTTGATTGACATTGGCATTAAACTCTGCTTAAATGTAAGTATAAGGGCACTTTTAGGTTTTAATCATTTTAAATCATTAATTGCACTACAGATTTTTGCTGTAAAAAGATACATTTACTATACCTATGCGGGTGTGTTTTTTATTCCTCAGTGTATCAACTAGACATTCATAATTCTTGAGGATTAACATTTTAATTATATTTAATATATATATTAGGGTCTTTAAATAGATCTTAGTATTACAAACTGAGCCTATTCCTACAAGTTCTTGGCTGACTCCTTCTTTTATCTGTGCTACACATTGCGGAAAAGTAATCATTACTTGTTTCATTTGAGCAAGGGACTCTAAGTGTAGCCTCTGTTCGTAATACAACCTTTTTAAGATATTCAAATCCTGCAAGTAGTCACTCTCTATTTGGAATTTGCACATCATTCCTTTATCTACATTGTTTTTTTTCTCCAGGCTGTTCAGTTTTCCTCTTATATCTGATATACAGTATATGTCTGTTAAGTTAATTGGCACATCTCAATTCACTGCCATGTTGGTGTGGCTGTGTTTGTGATTGAGTATTCCCTGCAATGAAACACTGATGCCTTGACCAAAGTTACAGGTTAAATATATACATCCTTCCATCCTTTATCAAACTTGTTTAATCCAGTTTACAAATATGGCTTCCAGATGATTACCCCAACAGCATGCAAATCGTGAACCAGTCTTGGCGAGGGAGGTAGTCCATCCCAAGTTACAATCTTACAAACACACACACACACACAGATTCAGTCACTCGTACTGATCCAGTGTTCCCAATTAACCTAACAAGCACAGAAAAAGAAAATAAACACAAACAAAAGGAGGCAACACTTTCAGTGTGTGGTCAGGGAATAATGAGTAGCACAGAGTCTACCAGACAAGCAGGCTTTCTGTTCCTTGGGCCTGAGAATTATAACCAGTGGAGTCACCGCAGTTGCAGTTTAAAGAAGGCAAATTAATAAAAATTTAAAAGAAAAAACATTACAATAGCAAGAGAAGTGTAGTACTTGCAATGTATGAGTTCAGAACATGTCTGCTGCTTGGTAAGATTATGACAGCTGATGAAAGAAATGTACCTTTTAGGCCCTCTCTCTCTCTCTCTATCTCTCATTATTACACACATTGAACACGCTGTGTATGTACAATGTGCTGAAAGCCTCAAAGCCATCATCATTATCTCAGCGAGCAGTGCACCGAACATTTGAAAGGAAAAATCAGAGAATACTACAAATCAATCGTTGGGGAATCTTTAATATTCAGGATTGCTTAAAGCAAGTCCCACAGATCTCCCCTTTAAGTATTTTACATGCAGTTACTAATAACATGCACACTACAGAAGAAGATATCCTTATGCATTCTACAACAATTTAAGTATGGGGAGTTACTAAGTAAGATCAATAATTTCAGAGTAAGCATTGGATTTAAGGGCTGGACTGGATGGACCAGAGAGCCATGCAAGGCTGAACACCCATAAATCATCTAGCTGTGATGAGGTCTGACATTTGTGGTGTTTTTCCCAAAATGCAGTGAAAACTATATATACAGTTTTACATCTTAAAGTGCGTTTATGTTTGTAGTCTCTTTTCTTTTCACTGTAATGGAAATAATTTCACTAAATTACCGGCTCTCTTTAGTTGCAAAAAGAACTCTGCATTTTAGTTGAACACAAGGATGAAGTAACATACTGTACTAATTAGACATGCCACCCCTGCTTGCCTACTGTGTCTTAAGAGGTGACACTTGCAAATGGAGCTAGTCCTAAATTCAGCAAGCCAATCAAAATGGCAGATCTGCATATATTAAGAGAATTAAATGGAATTACCAATAAAAATTCCAATTTGTGCGCATATAGTGATAAATTAATTAGTCAGTGGATGATGTCATCTTAGTGTTTGCCCTTTAATATTACTTTTTAATTACAGCTTTAACTTCAACGCAAGTTATTCTCTTTTTACAGGTTTTGAAACCATTGATCTGAGACTGTCTAAATCTATTTTCAATACAGTTCTGGATTTCAAAAAGGTCGGATTGATGATAAAGATATGTAAGAAAAACCTGCTCATATTTCTAGCAACAAAGCCCCAGGCTTTGCTCACTTTTTGCCCATGACAGTACAGCCTTAAATGTAGTAGCACTCCCATTATGATCACAGTAATTGGGCTGATCATTAACCACAGAGAAAACCAGTGCCAAAATGAATAGACAGTTCTGACAAAGTGATGCTTTGATAACAGTCTGGCTGCATATGTTACAAAAACAAAAGAACCCATTGTGGACTAAAGGAGATGCACAAGATGAAAAGGACATTCGCAGAGTTGTAAATTTTATATAGCAAATCATTCTCAAACCTGCTTAATCCAATTCAGAGAAACAGGGGACTAGAGCTTTTATCTGCAGCATAGGGTGCAAAACAAGAATCTACCATGGAGAGGCTTTGCAGGACCTACTCTTGCACATATCCATACTTGGCACTCAACACAGTTCAGGTTTGAGTCATCATTTAACCTAATCAGCATGTCCTTGGGGGGGAAAAACTGGAGGGAAATCCTCCCAGACAAAGGAAGAACGTGCAGAATCTATACTGACAGTGACCACTCATGAGAGTCATGTGCAATTTGCTGTATCGGTTCTTTGCCCACAGTTCTGGTTACATGTCCTGATCTTTTTTATTTAAATTTAGTATTCCCAGTTACAAATCCAGCTTGAGTTCCGAAGATGTTCTGTGTCCTCTCCTGATTGCATTCTTGTCTCAAAACGGCTGTTGCCCTGTGCAAGTAGTACAAGTTTGAGCACCTATCGTGGCTTTTCAAAATATATCAGGAACAAGAAATGAACTGAACAATGTCATCAAGTGTCAGATTATTCTCATATAAAATTCTTCGTTCCTTGTCGGACAGTTTTAGGTTCACAATTACTATTCCTTTAACAGCATTAATCAGTTATCATTCTGTTGAAAAAAAAAATCTGTGTTGTCATACACTGTGTTGGTCACTCATTCTTTTATTTCATTCATTTAGAAAAAACCTAAAGCCTGGTTTATACATCCCGTATGAAGCCTGATTGTAGACTGCACTGCAAAGCGCGCATGCAGATACCAGCCAAAGCACATTTATACTTGCTGTAGCCCATTCGATGTTGTTGGACTCCAAGTCAGTAAGTGAAAGTGTTTGGTCGGTGTCGCTGAGCTAACAATGTCACAACAGAGGATGCTGGGTCCTGCTGATGAAAGAAGAGCCATGCTTGCTATTACAGATTTTAGGAGGAAGAAAAGGAGAAGGTGGAGTGTCTGACCTATTGACCAAAAGCGGTGAAGAAAGGGCTAGTGTAATACTCTTGTGAGAGGGGGACCATATGATGAGCAGATGAATTTCAAATGTTTTTTTTTTCATGGCTTCTTTGCGTTTTAATGACCTGTTGCCTTATTCAGTCATTTTGTCACCCACATAACCAGCCTCTCCTTGAAATTCACCATTTGTGGATATATAGCTAGTACATCTGCCACACTTGATGGTTATAAAAATTTCAATGTGCAGCATGCAGCAAAAAAGCATGCGCTGGGAGTCTTCTCTAAATCAGACATCATTTTAGCTGTGTGGCCATCACACCCAGTGTGGATTCGTCAAGTATAAACTAGTCCTAATCCACAATCCTTAACTCAGTTGGTTAAGTATGTATTATTATATTTAAATTAGAAAAAAGTCAACTTTTCATCATGAGTAGCATTTTTTTAGAATTTAGCAAGAATTTTTTAATAATGTTCTAAAATAAATAATATAGATTTTCAATATTTATGAAGGACTACTTCAAAATGGAATTTATAATCACATACTGCTCTGAGTTGAACAGGGGACAGCAACTGAGATGGAATAAAGTATTGAATGTATTGCTAAACTGTGACAGTGGTTAGAGCCTGTCCCGACAGCTTTGGGGTCATCCAGCCTCTTGTGCACACACATTCAGCAGGACCAAATAGTGAAACATGCATGCCTTTAGAATAAATAAATACGCACAGACATGAAGAAAATTAAAGTAGATATAAATAGATTGAGAGACCAGCTAACCTTCGGCTGTAATTGAATGAATGATGTCTGTTTCAATGTGCAAGTGATTTAATGTTGTTAGGAGAGGCTCCAGTGTCCGCTCCCTGTGGCCATATAACTAGATTAAGTATTTTCACAAAACTGAAGCATGTACAGACAAATTACATTAATATTGCTAAAGGTTTTTTAATTATTTTATTTTCTCTTTATTTGGTCAGAAAATGGTTCTTTGTGCAGTACGTGGTCATTTTCTTCCCACATTTAGGGCTGGCTGATGTTTTTGCAAGATTCTAACGTCAGCCATGTGATCGGAGAGTTAAGCAGGCATTTTGCTTTGAATTGATTTAGGCACCACGTGTGCAGTGACTTAGAAGGCACAAGGCATCCTGTGAGTTCTGTGACCGCCTGTGGTGACTAAAAAGCAAAACTGCTAGAGGAGAGATAACAGAAGATACATGTCTGATGGGCTGAGAGAACACCTGATTAAGAGAAAGGCAGGAGGGAATGATTGTTGACAGCATGTGTCGCTTTACTGTAAGAGCCCAGTTCATTTTCAGTACTCTGAGACACTGTGATGTGGCTTTTTATGCATTAGATGGGGTTGCTGAGTAGAGGGACTTTCCTTTTGTAAGCTTGCATCAATGCCACCAGTCTTTGATCTGTAGAGTGGAAAAAATAAATTAATATGTACCCTGCAGCAAATGCAGCAACACCTCTAGGTTTATTTTCTTAGTTAAGCTAATCCTTATGACTCATTCAGTATGCTGTCTGCAGAAGAGGCTTGTGGGGATTTTTTGATTTTTGTTTTACATTTTTTAATTGGTATCTGGCATAGGGGTGGTCATGGCTGCTTCACAGTTCCAGGTATGCTGGATTCAAATGCCTTCCCTGTCACTGTGTCAGCTGAATTGGCTCCCTCTCCCCTTATATGAATGGATTTTAATCAGGATACCCACCTTAGAAAGACCTGCAGGTTAGCTTAAGTGGTGACGAATGAGTTTCAGTGGGGGTGTGCCTAGTGCTACTATTATCAGAGCCAGATCTGCCATCAGGGCATTCCGGGTGTGCCCAGGGGCCTGTGACGGCAAGGGGTCTTTTCACTAATCCCCATCACAATGATACAATTTAGTCTACTAGGGAAAGATGGAAGAACCAATGTTTGCTATTTCTAATTTCAATCTAAAAACTCGTCTGCAATTTTATAATCGGAGGCATGCAAGATTCTATAGAGTGTGTTTTTTTTTTTTTGGTTGTTTTCTATATGAATGGCCTATTAAGTGGAAGTACACCGCATGCATTTTAAAACATCACACAAATGACCAACCCCCTACAAGTGAACAGCTTGAGATTGTTATGTTACTAATAACACATGGTTTAAATTTATTTTTCTTTACATTCCCTTTAAAATGACTTACTTAAAACTTAACAACTGTTAAATGTGCAGGGTAAATTGTTAAGTATTTATTTTATGGTGCAGAAGACAACATTGCTTTTTTTTTTCAATTTTCTGCCTTTTACAGTGATTTTTTCACACCAGTAACAATCCTGAATAGGTTACAACAGAATCATATAGCACATGCGACCAATTTCTCGTTTTTTTTTTTTTAAGCCACAGGTTTGGATTTCGGCTGTACTTGAACAGTCATATCTGAGCTCAGTTTCTTCTTGGCTATCTTCCATTTGTGGCATGAGCATTATGATCTGTTAGTAAGAAGCTCTGCCTACTAGTCATGCCTGGAAGTGGTGGCTCCCCAGAGATTAGTTCACAATGGACGAATTTCTGTTTCATTCTACTGCATAATATGCCATTTTCCATAAGAAGGATCCAGTTTCGTCTTACACACCAAAGATTAGTTGACCACCAAATCCTTCATTCAAGCATTCAAGCTTGTTCCTTGACTATACTCACTAATGTCAATTAAAAGAATAGTCACCTGAGACGAGCCTGAGTGTAATTAGGTTTCTTTATTATAACAAGCTCCTTACATTTATTTGTAACACTGTATAAAATTCGGGAGTGGTCTCCCCTAGACTTTCTTGTATATTCAGATATGGGGATGGATATTTGAGGAGTAAACCGCAAGACATTGATTATATTTTTATATTATGTACTTTAAAGTACCATCAACAACGACTCAAATCAAATTAATAATATATTGAATAATTATCATAAAAGTAAAGTTGAATTAATCAGACTCTGTAGCTGCATGAATAAAAGGTAAAGTACCACTTCCGGTTAACGGAAATAGCCCAAAAGTTGATAGAAATCTATGGTTTGCACCTAATACTTGTATGCAAAATGTGTTTGACCTAAGTGAAATCGTACTCAAGTTATTGTGTTTACACACACACACACACACACACACACACACACACAGACAGGCACACAGACACACTTCCAAAATTGCTATTTTTTGACTCTGAGATTTAAAATGTTGAGATTCGTCAAAATCTTGAAATGGATTTTTTTGGAGGATTCCAATACTTTCCCTACACTTTGTATATGAGGAAGTCAGGGAGGTCTAAAACGTTGTGATTCATGAAAATCTCTACATCGAATCTTTAGACGATTTCAATACTTTCCCTATACTTCATATATGAGAAAGTAAAAACAAGAAGCAACAAAGTGAAAGAGGCTGGACACGAATTTGGTTATCATGCATATAATTTGAGAGAATGTACAATAATGTAACACGCAATAGTTTGTAGAGATGTCTTTCCAGGCATGAATTCAAAACAGAACTGAGAACAAGATATCTGGTTCCCGGGATATAATGTCATACAGCAGGAAGCGGCAGATCCAGGAGGGCAGACAACAAATGTGATGTCAGCGATGCATTGACTGCCAGTCTTCCATTCTACATTGGGAGGAAATGAGAAGTTATTAGAACACAGTGCCAAGCCCTGGTTCACAGGGTAATTACCATCACCAAGGCCCTAAAGCTGTCTCCCATGTGCACATGCGTGACAGCTGTTATTCTGTCACAACTCTGCTTCTTGTTTTTTGTGCAGTTTTTTTGTGCTTTTTGCATTGTTCTCAAAGATTGTTATAATGATCACATTGACCAGGAAGGACAGAAGTAGTCCCTTTCATTATCGTGAAGCTCATGTATAGACAGAGTCTTCATTTTACCAGCACTGCTTATAGCCTGTTCTCTTCTTCCGTTCACCTAATAAATGTATCATGAGATTTTCTTTGCACATTACCTTTGCCTTACAGCATCATGAATTCTTGAAGCAGTGTAATAAATTGGATTCTTGCTGCACTTAAGTCTGGAGATTTAGAAATACTCAATAGGGCAAGTTTTATTCTCTAGAAAATAAAGTCAATAAGTTGTTCTCTTAAACTTGTTTGCACATATTTTAAAATGGATACTTGAAAACCACAAGCTGTTCTCCATGGAGACACAATATTGATTTTTCATCCGTGTCTGTTTATAAGTATTGAGTTAATTTAAAAATTCTCAGGAAAAAAAAAAACATTAGGTTAGGTTAATCTGTATAAAAATCCTTAGCATTACTCATTGTTGCCGAAATATGCATTAACATACATTTTGTATATTGTTACACTTTTGAAAACAGGCCAGAGATATGCCACCTGTTGTTCCCTGGTTAAGAAATTGGTTTGAGTGAAAAACAGCCACTACCATTTGTCCCTCTAGACTAGTTTCAGAATTATCTTGGCCTTTTTCCTTATAACTTATTAAGTTGCCTGTCTTTCACTGTCGGCATAACGCACAAAAAACAGTGTACTAATGACATTTTAAAATTTTATAAATGATTTTTAGCCAGATGTAAAACAATCTGCGTCATTGTATGAATTATCGCTACAGAATTGTACTCCTTCAGAAAAAATCGTTTTAAGCTGGATATAATAATTTATGAATACTGATGTGTTAATGGTTTGCTTAAACTTGCTTATAAATACTTAACTGACCAGCTGTCACATTTTTGTGCTGTTACAATGGTTTACATCATTTTTAAATACTGTCTACATATTCGCAAAGTGATGTGAGTGGTATCAGAATACCAGGAGTTTTTTTTTCTTAGAGTCGTCACAGTGGTTAGCCCTGTTCTTCACAATTCTGGAGTCCTGGGTTCAAATCTCAGCCAAGCCGCAAACTGTATGAACTTTCGATGTTCTTTCCATGTCTCTATGGCTTTTCTTCAGGTGCTCCTTTTTTTCCCTCTCTCACATCCCAAAGATACACAAGTTAGGTTAGTTGACAACTTTACACTGGCCCAGTGAAACTAAGGGTTGGTGTTTGCCGAAGTGTGTGCTGCCGTGTACTGGCCAATGAGCAATGGAAAAGTTTAATTCGCAAACCTTGTTACTGACCCTTTTTCATCAATTCTGCTCCATTTCTCGTACAGACAAAAATATAGGAAGGCCCACAGTGCGTTCTAATGTTAGGTCCTACCTTGTTCTCTGGGGCCTCCACATCCCAGAAGTGGATTAAGCAGGTTTGGTATCTGATCATTTGAGACCTTTCCCTTTGAAGGGAATTCCTCCCATTTTTAAAATCTTTTAATCTAAAGTATTTTGTAAACCTCATTAAAAATCAAATTCAAGACAGCCTAAAATGCACAACAGTGTTCGTTTTTTTGTTTTTTTAAGATGTGATCTGTGTAAAAAACAAAAATAAAGATCTATTTCTTTTATCTTTTAATGTCTTAAATATAATATGCTTATATATTAGGTCACACATTAATATGTTGTGACTTCCTGTATTTCGAAATTTGAAATAACTGAAAATTAAGTTTAAGTGTTTGTTAATTCCACTAAGTGCGTTAGACAATGGATGGATGTTTCTAGTAATGTATGAGGGAGAAAAAGGTGTACCCAAGTCTCTATTTACAAAAAACGTTTGTTAACACAGGGAGGAACAGGTTGCATTTATAATATATGTAAAGTCATTTATGGGTGAGATTGTATGGTGGGGTGCATCTTAAGACTATTGTAGGACAAGCAAAAAACCCTTTAAGTGTTGTAGTTAACATTTACTGATTAATAGTTGCAGATATAGTAGGTGCTGACCTATGGCAGTATAAAATCTTATATCCAAATATTCCCATTACTTGAAAATATGAGCCTGACCATTTCGTAGGTGATATTTTTTATTGCACCTTTTTAGAGTCCACGGTTTTAAACATGTATGCTGAACATGTCTTGTTAGGTATACAGTAATGCATTTGGTTTTAATAGCATGATTAGGACAGAGCAGTACACATTTGGCATGCTTGAACATGAATAAGGCAAAGTGGAATAAAATAAAATCATAAGAGGAAAATCACCAAAATGTGCCAATTGAGCCTTTTTTTCATAGCCTTCTGCATGAGTTTGCAGCTTTAGGGTTAGGTTGACGGTTCAGTCTCTAATGGTCACACTTTGTGTGGCCCAGGGCGAATTGCTAATCCTTAGTATATTCCACTTAAAAACACAGGTAAATGGTTGTACCCTAGCTGCTTATTTGAAAGGTGCCATGGGTTAGTGTTCAGTGTTCAGAAGTTGCTATAGGAAGTAGCAAGTGCATCTTTAAATAGTCAAATATAACTGCAAACACCAAGGGGTGCTCCAGATCCCCAAGCAGGTAGGCAGTTCCTTTTTATTTTTGCTGCCCAGTTCTTTTGCACATGTTGTTTATAAGCACTTCAGGGTGCGGTACAAACCCCATGATGTAGAAACTCCCCAGTCTTGCAGCTCCCCCTGATGGCCTCCATGGGACCCAACAGGGCTGTCCTCTTGAACTACAATACCCGAAAAGCCCTGTGGGCACTCATGTGGGGATCTGAGCCTGGGCTCACTGCCATCCTGCGTCCGAGGGGAGAAAAGCCCTAAGTAAGCAATCCTAATGTCATCCTGACCAGATACGGATGCCGGCCATCCTTCACACAATATGCTTCTCTTATGGAGTATTGGCGGCATTATGGGCTGCTTAGCTATTGAGTTTGCTCAACATATTAAATTTACATAACTCAAGCATTTGTTCATTGTCTGGAATTTCTTATTCAAATACAGGGTCACCGGCAGGATTTTAAGGAAATAGACATTCTCAGTGCTCATCTATTAAACATCTACAGCGTTACCATAGTCAGGTTGTTTAAATCATAAATTTAATTTCTCATCTATAATTTGCAATGCATGGTGGATTATGGAGCATTGCATCTCTGCCAGATTGTCTGAGATCTTTCCAGGAAAAGGATGGGGAAATCCAGCTGAGGTTTACTTTGTTCTCTGTCACAGTGACCCTTATGTACGTAAAGCAATACAGTGGATCGTTGCTGCAGCATTTGAAATAGCCCTGGCAGCTGACAGAGAAAGCGGTCAATGGTTCACCCTGCTGTGTATATACACAGAGTAACTGGTGTAGTTTATTTTTAGGTTGAATACTGGCTTTCTCAGTTTGTCTTTATATCTCAAATTTGACTTGTCTGGTAGAATCACAAAAATAAATAGATTAATGAGCTACAGTGCCCAAAAAGATCTGCCCTTTTCATTAATTTACTTCCACTTAAATTAACATGGATAGTTTCATAAGCAGCGTTATGTGAAATAAAACGGAACTGCTCAGAGAATACTAAAGCTATGCCCCCTGATAATGAAGGTGTAAATTCAAATGGTTACACACTGTATAGGACAGTAGCTGCTTACAAATGCTTTTTGCGAGTAAATGAAGAAATGCACTAAACTGAATTTCAAAGGAATATACAAACATGACAATGGCTGTGAAGATGATTAAACACAAAATCTTACATTCAAATACATGATTTACATATAATTGTCTAGCTCTTCAAGCATCTATATAACCAGTCTCATTCAGATGACTATGAAAACCATATGCACTTAATAAAACTGGATAATTAAAGGATTGGATTACACCGAAAGAAGGCAATCGGCTTTAAGAACTACAGAAAAATGTAAATACAGTACTTAAGATCTTTTACTGTGCTGTGAGCAATGAATTGCTGACAGCTATATCTCAGTTTCTACTAAGCAGAATATTTAAATACAACAACTTAGAAGTCATACTCATTTTGATTGATGATAATAGTGGTTGTAGAGCGGTCTTGGATATTGTGTTTAGATCACAATTGAACGATTGAACTTTGTATGATTCAATAGACCAGTACTTGCTAGTGTTGATATGCAGGTGCTTGTCATAAAATTAGAATATCATGACAAAGTTGATTTATTTCAGTAATTCCATTCAAAAAGTGAAACTTGTATACTAGATTCATTCATTACACACAGACTGATGCATTTCAAATGTTTATTTCTTTTAATTTTGATGATTATAACTGACAACTATTGAAAATCCCAAATTCAGTATCTCGGAAAATTAGAATATTGTGAAAAGGTTCAATATTGAAGACACCTGGTGCCACACTCTAATCAGCTAATTAACTCAAAACACCTGCAAAAGCCTTTAAATGATCTCTCAGTCTAGTTCTGTAGGCTACACAATCATGGGGAAGACTGCTGACTTGACAGTTGTCCAAAAGACGACCATTGACACCTTGCACAAGGAGGGCAAGACACAAAATGTCATTGCTAAAGAGGCTGGCTGTTCACAGAGCTCTGTGTCCAAGCACATTAATAGAGAGGTGAAGGGAAGGACAAGATGTGGTAGAAAAAAGTGTACAAGCAATAGGGATAACCGCAGCCTGGAGAAGATTGTGAAACAAAACCCATTCAAAACTGTGGGGGAGATTCACAAAGAGTGGACTGCAGCTGGAGTCAGTGCTTCAAGAACCACCACGCACAGACGTATGCAAGACATGGGTTTCAGCTGTCGCATTCCTTGTGTCAAGCCACTCTTGAACAAGAGACAGCGTCAGAAGTGTCTCGCCTGGGCTAAAGACAGAAAGGACTGGACTGCTGCTGAGTGGTCCAAAGTTATGTTCTCTGATGAAAGTAAATTTTGCATTTCCTTTGGAAATCAAGGTCCCAGAGTCTGGAGGAAGAGAGGAGAGGCACAGAATCCATGTATTGTGAAGAGGAAGATGCAATATGCCAGACCCAACAATTCAGAAGAGCTGAAGGTCACTATCAGAGCAAAATGGGCTCTCATTACACTTGAGCAGTGCCACAGACTGATGGACTCCATGTCACACCGCATTGCTGCAGTAATCCAGGCCAAAGGAGCCCCAACTAAATATTGAGTGCTGTACATGCTCATACTTTTCATGTTCATACCTTTCAGTTGGCCAACATTTCTAAAAATACTTTTTTTCCATTGGTCTTAATTGATATTCTAATTTTCCGAGATACTGAATTTGGGACTTTCATTAGTTGTCAGTTATAATCATCAAAATTAAAAGAAATAAACATTTGAAATACATCAGTCTCTGTGTAATGAATGAATCTAATATACAAGTTTCACTTTTTGAATGGAATTTCTGAAATAAATCAACTTTGTCATATTCTAATTTTATGACCAGCACCTGTAATCTTACTAAACAAGCTTTGATGTTTTCTAATGTCTTAATATATATTTTTTAAGTTGTGATGAGTTTTGAGCCATTTGTACCCTCTAGATAATTGAATCATCAGAGAGGTAAGAGCAAATTAGTTTCTTGTTTGTATGATGTATTCTGCGCTGCTTATTACTGTATATAAACATTCCCATTTATTCAGGGGTGAAGAAATTAAAATACTGGTGCTTCTTTTTTTTTTTTTTTTTTGCTCTTGTTGTTTTTCTCAATTTTCTGTCACATTTAAAGTGAACTTGCATGTAATAGTTTAACTAATTCTGATTCAGGACACTGCCTGTTATATTTTTCATCTTTCAAACTGTATCTTTCAATAGTCACCTTTAGCATCCGATTGGTGGCCTATTGTAATCTCACCTTATGCAGTTCGTCATTTTACTGCTTGCTGTTAGAGAGACCTGTGTATATCACAAACACTTAACAGCTCTGTCAACAGTAAGAGGCTAGATTGTGACGTATATATGTGTTGCCGTGCTGTTAGTCTTTGGTGACAATAAGCGAAATTGACTCCTTTTCCTAGCATTTTAGAGAAAATCATGCATGTATTGCCATAACTCAGTCATTTTACCATGCTGTGTTGAATGGTCAAAAAAACTACTATTACATTTGCACATGAGCATATACCAATTAAAGAAAGCTTTTCTTAAATGTATTTGTAATGCTGTTATCAGTAATGCCTGACTTAATATTTACCTTCAGAGCCTGGGATTTGGCTCCATGGACAAGCTTTGTGTGTCACCTGTGTGCATAATGTGTATGTTGTATGGGGCAGATTGTGTTTTCAGAATTTAATGACTTGCTTTGTTAGCTAATGAAGCATGTAGGCCTCTTGACCACACAAAGCCTAGTCACTACAAGTTGGATGCATCAAAAAGATGTATGCTATTCAATTACAGCTATTATTTAAAATGTCAGTTCTATTGGTAGTACCCAGTATTTACGTGCTACATTTAAATTTACTTCATGCTTACATTTAACAACATATTTTATATTTCAAAAAAGTAATCCCTCATCTTAAAGAGTCACTTGATAAAGAGTCTACAAAAGGTTTTGTCAAAGTCAGATCATGGACAGCCACAATGGCTGCTGTTTTCATTCCATTATGTTTTGTTATTAGTAACCAATCACTGCTGTGATTTTTTTTTTTTTTTTGCCTTACTTTTAAATGACTTGCATTTTATGGTGCAGAATTGTTTGTAGTATACTTTTCCTTAACCAGCAGCCAAACAGAAATGATATTCTAAAAGAGACAATAATTGCTGTTTATGTATTAAGACACTACATTAAAGGAATATAACTGCCACAATTTATATAAATATATGAATACTTCAGTCCACACATCGTCTTATTAACTTAATTGAGAATGCTATTCTGCAAGTTTAGGGAAGCCATCATACTCATTTTGGCAATGTGAAATGAATGATGCCTTAAATGCATAATATGTATCATATTTCCATACAGGATTATTTTTATTTCTTAGTCAATAAAAATGTTCTAATTTATGGTTCACACATGTTTATCCAAGAAGGCATTTTTTTACTAATTATATTTATATTGCCACAAAAGCTGTGTCATTCATTTTTGTTCCACCTCTCTGCCTTATAATATCTAAAAATCTCTTTCATCTTCCTCATTGAAGTGTGCAAATTATTACATTTTTAATACATGTTTGCATATTTTTCCAATGGTGGCACAGTGGTTTATCACTTTTGCCTCACAGATCCATTGTCCTGAGTTTGAATGCCATGGCCTCTCATAGTTGCATGGAGCTGACACATTCTTAACAGTGTCTGCGTGGGTTTACTTCCTACTTCCCCAAAGACTTGCAAGTATGTCGCTCTAAATTGGCTCTGTGTGTGTGTGTGTGTGTGTGTGTGTGTATGAGTGAGCCCAACTAGGGTATGATTACACCTCTCTTGACTGTGAACTGGGTTAAATAAACTTGTGAAGATTATATTATGTTACATTTTCAGGTCTAGAGGTTAAAGTCTGTGAGGTGTCATTTCTAATGTGTTATTTAGTGTTATTTAGATCATTTTTTCCCCACAGACCTAAGATATTCTATTATGCTGATTGTGAGTCAAGTTGGTTGTTTGAGTGAGTGTACAGTACTCTATAATGGACTGAGAATTCTCCAGCCCTGTATTGTGCACATTTCTGCCAGGGTAGATTCCAGTTCCTTAACTAGCTTGGGTCTGAAGAAAGCAGGCATTGCAAAGATACTGTATGTGGAAAATGAAGTAAGAAGGTTTCCATAGGTAGATTTTTTTTTTTTTAAAAATTGGTTTATTTTTTTGAAAATGGGGATTGCTATTATTTTAAAATATTTATTACTGCATATTTTAAACATAATTGTATTTGCTTCAAAAGTCTGGTCTCCCATCTAGGCTTTTTTTTCTTGCAACTGGAACAGACTTGAGCTGTGACCGTTATGGATAAAACTGTTTTGAAAAATGGTGTAGGGTTGAATATTTAAATTAAAACTATAAGAATCATATATATACGCAAACTATGTTGGTAAGTTTTACTTATTTCGTTTTACTTATTTAGACTATTTGTATAGAATTAAGAATAATGAATAAATAGAAAACTGCAATTTTAGTGGTCATTTTCACTTCATTTACTATGTGAGCAAAGAATGTGCAACTTGTAGCATGCGAATGCATCATAAGTCAAATAGCTAAATAATAACAGAAAACTTGTATTCTCAGACTTTGGGGAGACATGTATAAAGCAGAATAACAGAATATTCTGCTACCTCCATTATTCAATTCAGAGTCCCAGGAAACCTGAGCCCTTCCAGACAGTGTTGTCCCCAGAGCAGAAATTAGTCTGGGGAATGGCGTCAGTTTATGTTAAGTAAAACATTGAAACAGTGTTTAGCCAGTGCTGAAAGTTAATGATGTGTGAACCTAAGACTTATCACAGTGAGTATTATTTTTGAACAGGCATAGTGTATGGGTTGATACTTACCAAGTATGTCCAGAATAATGGTATTGAACCTTGGGGATCCCTTAGGGCAGTGGTTCCCAAACCCTGTCCTGGGGACCCACTGCTGCTGCAGGTTTTGTTCAAACCAGATTCACAATCAGTGATAATAATCGATAACAACTGATCTCATTTAATTAGTTGGTCTTTTTTTTTACTTTTCTCTTATTCTGCATTCAGAAAAACACAACAGTATGTTTGTTTTTACATTTATAAGACATTTAGAAATATTTATATTTTTTTCTAAAGCTATAAATGCTTAACTCTCTTTTGTTGCTTTCCTATTATTTTCCCCTTTTCCTGTGTAGTTTGCTCCCTTCATTTAAACCTAATAGTGACAATTAACAACCAGCACAGCAGACACAGAGGAAGATGAAAGCTTCAATGGCTTCAGTGTCAGACCCAGTAATTTAGTAAATAATCAATTAAATAACCAGAACACCTGGAAAAGCAGAATGAAAATTAGGTTGAAAAAAATCTACCAAACTTAGTTTGTAATTTCTACATTGACTCCCAAACACAGAAACTGGGAAATAATGACTCACTTAATTAGGCTAAGAGTCTAATGAAAAATGGAAGTTGGTTGGAACAAAAACCAGCAGCCACAGTGGGTCCCCAGGACTGAGTTTGGGAACCACTGCCTTAGGGTGTCATTTCTAATCAAGTTGTAAAGCACTTGGTTCCGTCTAGTTACAAATCTTCTTGTAAAAGATTTGAATAGGAGCTATGATTGGTCATAATAATAAAAAAAAACTGCATTCCCTTTTAATGATTTCAGATTTTGGACACACTTTATTAAAACTTGATAATGTGTTGTATGAACTAGAGGAAGCATTGATATTCTTTGGTATCCTCTGTGATTTTCGGTGCACTTCATATCTGATTTGACTTTATTTCCTAGAGACTGTCTGGGGGATTTCTCTTTAACAAATGCATCTCCTTTCGTGAGCGGATTGACGTATCCAAGTATATAAACCGTCTTCCTGAAGGCTGTCATGTGACAGGCACAGTCGGCCCTTCCTTCCTTTTATTTCAATGTTAATGATACCACCCCTTCTCTCTGCCTTTATGTTTTGTCATAATTGCAGAAGATGAACTAGACGACTGAAAGCAGGGAAGAAACAAAAAAGCCGTTGTTGTACTGCAGCTTGTCGTTATGACCAAGCTGTCTTCTGGGGCTAAGCAACTCTCCACAGCCACAGAAAAAAAAAAGCTGGTGTTGCTTTTTATTTTGAAGTTTAAGAAATAGACACATTACACCTGCTCGCTTATTTGTCTGCGTTTAACAGGAAACTGCTGCTTCCTTTTAGTTTGTTGCTTCCGTGAGCACATTACAAAAATTGTACAAATGTCACTCAAATCAATTAGAAAGTACTGAATATTTGGCACTGTGGTTGCAAAAAATGTTTTCTTCATCAGCAACTTTACAATTCTACGATGGGACCGTATTTGTGGATAATGCATGTCATCCTTGTGTGTCATTTGCTGCCGAAGAGTGCTTTTGGTAAGAGATTTCTGCTTTTCTGACTCGATTTCAACATTGTGTCATCAAGCATTTTCCTTTCTTATGATGCTGTTGTTGCATTTCTTTTTTTTATTCTTGATAGACGTATAATTTTCCACTGCTATCCACTTTTAAAGGTGGCTTGGTTTATGTTTCACTGAATCAACTGACAGTGGAATTATTAAGCTTGTTTTAGTGCATTGTCTTGTTGCTAACTTTGTCAAACTTATTCTAATTAAAAGTTGTGGGTAGCAGAGCCTGTCCTGGCAGCACTGGACATTACCAGTAGGTGGAAGCCTACCCAGGACAGGTTTCTAGTCCACTGCAAGACCTACTCATGCAAACATCCACACCAACTTTCAGGCCAATGTAAAGTTGCTACTTAACCTAACCTAACCTTAACCTAATGTGTGTACCTTATGGGATTGTGGGCCTCAAACGCACAGGAAGACCCAAAAAAAACGCAGGGAAGATGTTCAAACTTCACACGGACAAAGATCTGGTGAGAGATTCAAACTCAGAATGATTAGTCATGAAGCAGCTATACTAAACAGTGTGCTATCATGTTACCCATTGTTGCAAATGGGTATCGACAAAACAATTTTTAATGTACAACTCAGTTTATAGTCATTATGAAAAATGTCGCCAATCTCACTAGTGCCGGAATACACAGAAAGCACATAGTCATGTACAATAATTAAGAGTGAGACTAATTTAACAGTAAAATTACCTCTTTGGTGATGCCTACTTACATTGTCACAGGTCAGATTGGCCAAAATGATTGTGTCAAGATGGACCGTCACAGTGCATGCTTTAAATGTTGCCCACAACTATATTTAATCATAATGAAAAGTTATAAAATGGAACAGAAAAATGGTGCAGCGATGATGCCTCACACCCGATCACTGTCTCTGTGGAGACTTCATGTTTTATCCATTTCTGCATGATTTTTTTTTCTCTGTTTACTCTGGTTGTCCTTCCACTTCCCAAAGACTTGCTGGATGTGATATTTGGTGATTCTAAAGTGGTCAAGTGTTTGTGGCTGGAAATTCTGATTGACTGCCTCATTTCTGAATTGTAGTAATGAGATTGTTTTATTATGATAAGTTGTAAAAATAAATGCCAATCAGTTATGCGTCCTTCATTCATCCCTTAATACTGTTCATCTAAATCTTTACTAAGCGTTTAAAGACTATGGGTCTTTTATCACTGGCATTTTTTAAACAAACACACAAAAATTTCTTATTTTATATAAAGACCTTTCTACTGTATAGTTGACAGCATTCCGAAAACATAGCAATGTTTATTTTACATTTTTAGGACAGCCTGTTTTATATTTATTTGTTTGTTTGGTTGTTTATTTTTGACTTGTTAAGGGAGAAGCTGAAACTGAACTTGAAGCCAAAATGTATAAAAATCAGGCAGTTGGTTATGCCGCCGAAAGTATTTGAAATTGTGAATTATGCCTTAATGATTGTAATGTTGAATTAGTTACAAACTTCAAAAATTTTAATTGCTACACAGTATAGTGGGTTACATTTTTATCAAGAAACCAGGCTATGCCGATACATTTTATGCTACTACATACATAATATTGTGAAGGACATTTCCATTTATGGCCTTGAAGGATGTTTTGTTGTGATTTTGATGGCCGATTCTTCATTATTTGTAACTCATTTCATATACAGCCTGATTTTTTTTTTTTTTTTGTTTGCTTCTGAGCAATCTTATATTCCTGTTTTAACTCCTGTGGTACGGACAGACGAGGGGCATTCTTAAATTTAACGTGAGAATCCAGACAAATATTCAAGTATGGCAGAGTTGAGAAAAGTTCAAATCGGGAAGCAGAGAGTTAACATCTGCTGGTGGGTGGAAAGAGGGCTGTGAAGAATAAATTACAGTATAACTGCAAAAATTATAATGTATCACACCACAGTCAGCTGAGACATTTCTGTTGGCTGGTATATTGCTAGGATTGCAGCACAGCACTTGTTGTGATTGAGATACACAGCTTGGTGATGGATCATTTTTACACTGCTGTGGCAGCATCTCACTTTGACTGTTTGCATCTGGAATTAGGCGTGTCTTTACAATAAATAATTTAACATAACTACAACTGCATGCTGTTTGGTTTCACAGTAAGGGCTACAAATAAGCAAGTGTCTTAAACTGGGGACTTTCCTTTTCCATGTTATGGATTGGTATTTTAAACTGAAGATTTTTTTATGAAGATTCTTATTAGAAAAAAAAAAAGGAAGCAGCATCAAAAATGTCACTACAGTCCTTATGTATTTCTCTTGCGAAAGAACAGAAAATATGTATAGAGCTCTTTTAAGATTTAACATAGTTACATGCATGAGCACAATTGAATGAGCAATAAAAAAAAGTTACAGTACCTTTATAACAGATGGATCTTGCAAAAAATAGAACAATTATATTGTTGTGTATTCCACTGTGATGGGCAGTCACTCCATCTAAAGTTGATTCTTGCCTTGCACCCAGTGCTGCTAGGATAGGCGTCACCCCCTGTGTAACAATAAATTGGTGTTATTAGATCTGAGAATGTATCAATAGATAGACTTATGAAGTAAATAAAGTGGAAATCCGCTATGGAGTCAAGGAATTTAGCAGCTGAATGCAGAATTGTACAGTCTAATGTTAGATCCCTCTTTAGAATTTTTTAAGCAGACTGCTTCACACAATCATTAAATTGCACAATTTTTTATTTAGGCCAACGACCAACTGGCAAATATTAACATAGTTTTTCCGTTAGATATGCTGCATAAAAAATGATCCTGGATTGTTAAATCATTGAACACTTAAGGACAATATCCAAACAGGTAATGTTTTTGATTATGCACAAATTACGGTAATTAAAGCCTGCTTTTTTCGTGACGTTATTTTCTAACTTACATAGTCCAGACCAGGGTCACAGAGAGGTGGGCGTTTGCAGCCTAAAGCTGGGATAGGCTCAAGCTCCTGGTCCCTTTGGGCTATTCAGCTAATCCTGAGACATGAACCCTAGTCTCCTTAC